>NW_011888831.1:1042072-1057344 GCF_000151845.1 Pteropus vampyrus
CCTTGTGGCCTCCCTCTTTACCCTTCTCCTGGCTCTAGGAATCCATCCAGACTTCAGAAACAACAAAGCTCAATTTAAACTAATGGGAAAACCAAGCTCAACATAGACAAATGAAAAAATAAATCTGATTTTGCCCATATTCGCAAGCCATTCAGAACCCCCAAAGTGTCTATTTCCAGTGTCTGTTTTCAGCCAGCAGTGGCCGTTCCCATGTCTCCCATACTCCTCCTTGCATCTGGATGGCACAGAAACAGATCTAGACTTGGCTATGGTGACCACCAGATGAAGGTCTTGGGTTAGGCTTCTATAAGGTCTACAGATGTCCTGCCAGCTGCAGATGGATATTCTTTGAGATACTGTCATCCTACCTGGACAGCTGGGCTATAAAAGCTAAGGGAGGCAGTCTGGGTGTTCATGAGATATCACTGAGCATGAACATATTATTTCTAACAAAGACATTATCAAAGTTCTATAACTTTAGGGTAGAAGGCAACTCATACAGCAATATGTTTAGAGATGAAGACACTGAGACCCAAAGAGTGATCAGGCAGAGCCAGGACTCACAAGCAGGTGTTCAGACTTCAGCTGCCGAGGTATTAGGAGGCCCCTACCCTAGTCTCCTCCAGTGCCCCACTTCTCCCAGAGTTCCATAAGTAGGCGAGGATGGGTCTCCTTCAAGTCTCAGTAGAGTTGATCTTTGCAGGCCCAGTCCCAGGACTTGCTGATGCTAAACAGCTTTCAAATCTGGTCTGAGTTGTTGGGCTCAGCCCACACCCTCTTATACAGCTCCTCGCTCAGTGCCTGGCCATACAGCTTGTTCAGGACAGGGTCCACTGATGTCACTCAAGCCGCCAGCTGCTCCTGATGTTGGTACAAGAAACGCAGCAAAGTTGGGGCATCTGGGGGTGAAGGTGAGGCTGCCAATGAATAAAGAAAGGCCCCCACCTCCAGCTCTTCACTCACTCCATCTGCATCCTTGGCTCTTCTTCCCCCTATGAAAACACTGGACCACCAGAAAGACACTTCTGCCCTCCCTCATGTCAGCACCTAGCCTAGCATTCTGCTGAGTTGCAGATGTGGGTGAGATTCATGATGGAGGCATTTGAGGTTGTCTAGTGGACGGTTATCTAGTGGACAGCTGTCTAGTGGACAGTGGAGAAATCTGGGAGATGGGGAAGGACTCTGCCCTGGGGCACACACCATTCTCCAAGGACTGATCCCTTGTGAAGTTTGCAATGATGGAGTGCCTTCCTTTCTTTCTTCTCTCCCTGGCCCAGATGGTACACCCCAGCTGTTACTGACCTATCAGTCTTAGAGAGACCAGAGTGGTTGCAGGTCTGATGTCTCCTGGAGGAAAACAGATAATGAAGAAGCATCTGTGACAGTGCTACTTATTAACACAAACAATAAGCCTCAAAAATCCTATCCGTGTGTCGCCTCTGAGATTCTTTGATTTGTAGAAGACTAATTCTGATAGAATTTGGAGTAAGTGTTGCAAGGGCCCTTAGAGACTATGTAGGTGAATCTCTTCCTCATGCATATGGGGAGACTGAGGCTTAGAGGCCACGGTTTATAAACAGAGAGATGGCGAGAGAGAGAGAGAGACAGAGAGAGAGACAGAGAGAGAGACAGAGAGACAGAGAGACAGAGAGACAGAGAGACAGAGAGAGAGAGAGAGAAACAGCAATTTCTTCCTCAGTGTTGCAGACACGGTTTAATTCAGTCTTGGTCTGAATGGAACCCTGGTGGAGAAATAATCAAATCCCTTGCTAGATAGTGTAAACTGAGATCTCTTCTTATTCAGGGCAGAAGTCTACCTCCTTGTCCTTGTTTGGCCTTCTAGACTCATACTGTTTCTTCTGGGTTTTGATGTCAGAATTAAGAATCAAGATCAAGATAATCTTAGCTCTTGAGAGTAATGAGTGAATTGCAATACAAAACAACAACAACGACAAATAAAGGGTCTTAAACAATTACTTGAGAGATAAAGAGGGAATCCACAGCAGCTAATGCAGACAAGCCTAAGATTTTGAGCTGATCCAATTTCAGTGTACCTGACAGTGGGGGAGGTGGGCACAAGCTCTGGTTGTGGTACTGAGAGCACCGGGTTCATTTGGATGGAAGGAGGGTATTCCACATCCTCTGTGCTGACTGGACAGTCTTAGAGTCCATCCTGATTCATCTGCATACAGGAGCATCTACTGAGTAAGGTGACTGGAATGGTAAAGAATTTAAAAACCAAAATATAAGAGGAATGATGGAAGGAGCTAGAGATGTTTAATTTGCATAAGAGGAGAGACTTAAGGGAGAGCATGATCACAGTTGAGTGTCTGAAGGGCTTTTCCTTGGGGAGGGAGATAGATTCTTCTGTCAGCTCCAAGGGGCAGAATTAAGACTGAGAGGAGGAAGAGACTGGCCTAATGTGAGGAAAAATAACAATATCGCTGCTATTTATAAGAACTCCTGCATGAGATATGTACATACATCATTTTATTTACTTTTCCTACAATCCTACCAGTTAGGCATTATGATCCTCATTTTAAATGGAGGAACCCGAGACACAGACAAGTTAAATATCAAGATCAGCCAGCAGGTAAATGCCAGAGTGGGATTCAAACCCAGGTCTGAAGCTTGGGCTGTTTAGTCCTCTGTCTGTGATTGCACCCAAGCCAAGACTGAGTAAAACCCATTTTCTTTCTCCACGCTGGGAAGCCTGCTTGTTGCTGCAGAAGGCAGAGTCACCATATCTCAACAATGTCATCCCTAAGAGACTGCTTAGGGAATTTTGCTTCTTAGGGGTATTGATGCTGATTTAAGAGACTGCAATATTTCATCCATACCTGAAAGTTCATTATTTGATTCCCTCTTGTCTACCTTGAAGGTATCTGAATGATTCAGATTAGAGTATCTGCTATTGCAAAAATTGGCTTAATCCATACAACCATATAATCATTTAGTTCTTATACTTCATCTCACATCCAATCTATCATGAGAAACTGCCACAGGCCTTGTGGGTGTCAAAGTCTATAAATTCAAGGGAAGTGTAAAGACACAGTGGTGTTTGGAAGAAGGCATGGAGCTTAGAATCAGATTAATTCTATATCAGATTTTAGTTATACCAGCTGTTATGTAATTAGAAAAATCCATAAAACTTCTCTGGGCTATTCTATTAGCAAATTGTGGCAATATAAATACACACCAACATGCATGCACATACGCGCACACACACTCTTTAATTGACTTTCTGAGCTCCCTGGACTTGTCTTGACTTTATTTGATTTTACCATGGCCTCCCATACTAGTGTCCTGTCTGTCTCGGAGCTCGATCCAGCTCAGTAAGGGTCCTGCTGGCACAAAGCCCTCAGGCAAAGTTCTTGCAGCCTTCAGTTGTGAGGCTGCGGCCAGTCAATCTGTGGAGACATGCACCAATGGCCTTGAGTTTACTCACCTGTTGATTCCACAAACACCCACAAGCACCCATTGAGCACCTCTTCTGGGCCAGATGGAGGTCAGTAAGACCACTCCAGGCCCTTAGAAATGCACAGGTACTGAGGGATAAACATAGAAACAAATAAAAGTAATTCAGTTTTCAGATCTCTTTTGATCAAAACCATCCTATGTTTTCCCATGTCATCAGAGATAAATTCAAAGTCATTGTCCTTGTCTATGGGACATTGGTGATCTGGCTCCTTGTAATTTCTGTTCTTATCTCATATTCCTTTTAGCTCACCCACACTGACCAGCTTGCTGTTCCTAAAACATTCCAGACACAGATACAGACACAGATACTTCAGGGCCTTTGCACCTGCTGTTTCTTCTGCCAGGGACAATCTTCTCACTTGGTATCTCATGGTTTGTTCTCCTATCTACTTCTGGTCTTTGCTCAAAATTCACCTTGGTGAAATCTTTTTTTTCTCTTTCTTTTTTTCCCAGTTTTATTGAAATATAAGACAATTAGTTGCTCATATTTACATTGTACAATTCCATGAGTTTTTAAAATTATAGTTGGCATACAATAATATACCAGTTTTAGTTGTATAGCATAGTGATCAGAGATCCACATAACTTGCAAAGCGATCACCTCACTAAATCTAGTACTCCTCTTCCCCCTTACATATTTATTACAACATTATTAACCATCTTCCCCATGCTACACTCTACATCTCCATGTCTATTCTGCAACTATCCATTTGTACCTCTTAATTCCTTTGCCTTTTTTTGTCTCCCCAACACCTTCCCATCTAGTAGCTCTCAAAATATCCTCTGTATCTATGATTTTATTTCCACTTTTGTTGTTGTTGTTGTTTATTTTGTTCTTTAGATTCCACATGTATGTGAAATCCTGCAATATTTCTCTTTCCCTTTTATTTAGCGCAATACCCTCTAATCAAGGCCATGTCTTTTTTCATCTCATTCCTTTTAGTCTCTGTGTGTCTTTTATTTTTAATTTAATTTAATTTTATTTATTTGTTTATTTTTAGGCGAGGCAACCCTTGGTTGACCTCACAGATTACAAAGACCTTGTCAGCCTACAATCTCTTATTTTTTATTTTTTATGCTTACAGCACCCGGTCTCATCCAAATACTAACCAGGCCTGACCCTGCTTAGCTTCCGAGATCATATGGGATTGGGCTTGTTCAGGGTGGCATGGCCGTAGACCTCTGTGTGTCTTTTAATCTGAAGTGAGTAGGCAGCATATGTACGGGTCTTGTTTTATTATCCATTCAGCCTCCCTGTCTTTTGGTTGGAGCACTTAATTCTTTTCCATTTGAGGTATTTGTTGCTAGGAATGTAGTTATTACCATTCTTTATTCATGTTTTTGATACATGTTTTTTCTTCTTAAAGAAGTCTTTCCAACATGTCCTGTAATACGAGGTTGGTGTCAATAAATTCCTTTAGCTTATTTTCTTGTCTGAGAAGCTCTTTATTTGTTCTTCGACTCTAAATGATAGCTTTGCTGGATAAAGTATTCTTGGTTATAGATCCTTGGTTTTCATCACGTCGAATATTTTGTGCTGAGCCCTTCTGTCCTGCATAGTTTCTTTTGAGAAATGAGCTGCCAGTCTTATGGATGCTCCCTTGTAGATAACTATCTGCTTTTCTCTTGCTGCTTTTAAGATTCTCTCTTTGTATTTTACCTTTGGCAGTTTAAATATGATGTGTCTTGGTCTGGGCCTCTTTGGGTTCGTCTTTTTTGGGACTCTCTGAGCTTCCTGGGGTTGTATGTCTATTTCCTTTACTGGGTGAGGGAAGTTTTCCATCATTATTTCTTCAAATAGCATTTCAACTTCTTCAGGTACCCCTATGACACAAATATTTTTCCTTCAGTTACCCCTATGACACAAATATTTTTACATTTAATAGTGTCCCATAGGCTCCTTAAATTATTATTATATTCTTGGCTTCTTTTTTCTTGCTATTCTGATGGAGTGTCTTTGTCTTCTCCATCCTCTGTATTGGTGGTTCAATCCTCTTCTTTATCCACTCTGTTTATTCCATCTAATATACTCTTTATCTCAGATAATGTGTTATTTATTTCAGACTAGTTCCTTTTAATAATTTCTATTTCCATTTTTATGATTTTTATCTCTTTGTTGAAGTTCTCACTGAATTTGTCTACACTTCCCAAAAGTTCATTGAGCATCTTTATAACCAGTGTTTTGAACTCTGCATCTGTTAGATTACTTGACTCCATTATTCCTGGATCTCCATTCTGTTCTCTCATATGGTTTCTGCTTCTTTGTCTTCCCATTTTGGCTGCATCTCCACATCAGTTTCTATGTACTAAGCAAAACTTCTAAGTCTCCCTGTCTTATTAGTGTGGCTTTGTGTAATAGGTGTCCTTTGGCACAGTCCTGAGAGGGGTTTAGCTGCAGGCAGAATTTAGCCCAAGCCTGTGCCCCTTTGGGGCCACATATTAAGATTCAACAAGCAATCCACAGATACTGTGCTTATGGTTGCCTCAAAAGGCCACACCAGAAACTGAGGCCAGCTGCCTCCAGTGTGAGTCTAGGTGCTGCTCAGCAAGGAGCACCTGACTCACTGAGGATACACTTGGATGTGGCTTGGGTGGGGCTGCTAGTTGGGGAAGGTGGAGTTTCAGGGAATCCTCTGGGTGGAGTGACTTCTGTTATCCAGTTTGATGATGTCAGCTATGGTAGCGCTGTGTCCGCACACTGGGAAGGGGGAGGGCTCAACAGAGGAACAATGGATACTGCAAGCACTTCTGTACAGAGTGAGTCTCGCCTAGGTCCTCACTCTGACAACTCAGTGTCCCCCTGTAAGTCCCTGGTGCTCCTCGAGTGCAGTCAAATTGGCACTGGTGCTCAGAGCGAGCAGGTCCGTCAACGTGAAAGTCCGCTTGCTGGCACAGTCCCTTTAAGAGACGTCTGCCACTGCGCAGCCTCTGTTTCACTCAGCTGCTCGAGGCCAGGCAGCCTCACGTCCTCGTCCCGTCCTGCCTTCTGTCATTGCACGGTGATTTCTTAGATTTCTCCCTAGTTGTATGGCTTGTTCATATAGGTCGTAGGCAATTTTTCCTTGCTGTTTGTTCCTTGTTTCCGTCACAACTTTGATTTGGTCATCAGAGGGATGAACAGAGCCTCTATCATCTATGCCATTTTTTTCCTCTCCTAATTTTTCTTTAAATGTTAGTGGAATTAATCATTGAAGCCATCTTGGCCTGGAATTTTCTTCGTAGGAAGGTTTTGTTTACTAATTCAATCTCTTTAATTCTGGTTTATTCAGATTTTCTATTTCTTCTTGGGTCAGTTTTAGTAGTTTGTGTTTTTCTAGAAAATGGTTTATTTCATTTAGGTTATCTAATCCGTTGGATTACAATATTTCATAATATTCCCTTAAAGTTCTTTTTAAGTTTTTCTATGAGGTCAATTGTTATGTCATTTGTTTCATTTTTGATTTTGGTAATTTGAATCCTCTCTCTTTTTATCTAGGCAATCTAGCTAAATATTTGTCAGTTTTGTTGATTTTTTCAAAGAACTAACTTTTGGTTTCATTATTTTCTGTACTTTTTAAAAATTCTGTTTTATTTATTTCCATTCTAGTCTTTATTATTTACTTCCTTCTGTTTTCAGTAATGTTTGCTCCCTTTTTTTTTAAGTTTCTTAAGATGAAAGTTTAAGTTATTGATTTGAGCTCCTTTATATTCCTCTTCCACTTTTTTTCACATAAAAGTTAGTTTATTAATCCTCTCATGAAAAATCTGCTCAGTCACCACAAAGTTACTGATGAATCTTTATTCCTGTTCAATCTCCACCTCACTTTTTGCCAGCACCAACATTGGCCTTTGCCGTCCCCCTAACTTTCTTCATTCTGTTTTTGTGTTCCTTTTGCTGTGTTCTTGAGGTCTTTTTCTTCTCATACAGGCCATGTCTTGCAAATTTATGTTTGGGTTCATTTTTCGTTGCATAATCCGAGGAATCACAAATTATGCCAAAGCCAGTTGTCTTGCCACCACTAAAATGGATTCAGAATCCAAATACAAAGATGACACCTGGTGTGGTTTTGTACATTTTGGCTAGTTTTTCATGATTTTCTGTCTTAGGTACTGTTCCCTTTCCAGAATCAAGGATGCTGATGACCATTTGTTTCCGCTGAAGTAGTCTATTGGTCATGAACCTCCTGGTCCAGATAGTTACTGTGTTGTTCATGATGGCAGCTCTTCCTTTTCCTCTTTCTCCCCCTCCCCCTCCTCTCCTCCTTCTCCTTCTCCTTCTCCCCCTCTTCCAAATTTTCTCCTTTTTTTAAATAGACTTTTTAAGAACAGTTTTAGGTTCACAGCAAAATCGTGCAAAAGCATGGAGAGTTCTTATGTACCTCTGCCCCCACATGCACAGACTCCTCCATTATCAACATCTGTTTCCAGAGTGGTACATTTGTTATAATTAGTAAACCTACATTGACACATAATCACCAAAGTCCAGTTTACATTACACAATTTACATTTTTTTGGTATACATTCGATTGTTTTTGACAGATATATAATGACATGTATCCACCATTATAGTGCCATACAGAAGTCACTGCCCTAAAAATTCTTCGTGCTCTGTTTATTCATCCTTTTCTCACTGCTAAGTCCTTGCAACCATTAATCTTTTTACTGTCACCATAGTTTTTTTTCTTTTAGAATATCACATCATTGGAATCATACAGTAGATAGCCTTTTCATATTCTCTTCTTTTACCTAGTAATATACATACATTTAAGGTTCCCACAGGAACTAAGGTTGTCCTATATATCTTTATCTCACTTTCTCTGTAAATCCAATCCATTATCGAGTCTGATTTTTACTTTTTTGTAGATCTTTTGAATTCATTCACTTCTTTCCATCTCCATGGCCAACATTGTAGTCCAAAATATCATCAGCGCTTGCAGAAACTATTATAATTTTCCTATTCCAAGATCTCACCATCTTTACAAGGACTATTGAAACTTTCCTATGAATGGTTTCCCAACCTCTACTTTTGCTCTCCTCCAATCCATTTTGCACATTGCAGGCTGTTCCTACTTTGAAAATGTATCAATCTTATTAAGCTCTGCTTAAAATCACATTACATTAGGAGCAAAAACTCAAATTCCCACAGGGCCCATGAGACCTTGCATGGTGTGGCCTCTGCTGATTTCTGTAGCCTCATGTCACTCCTTTGTTCTCCATCCTCCAGCCTCTCTGGCCTGTTTTCATTTCCACAGCTACCCATCCTCCCTTTTGCCACAAGGTCTTCATACATGCTGTTCCCTCTGCCTGGGATTTTCTTCTCTTTTGCTTCACTTAGGTACATCTTCTGTTTTCCTCAGCTCTCCTTCAAATTTAATTCTCTTAAGGGAGTTTTCCCTTGGAGGCCCTCATCTAGACCTCTAATTACACCTTGATTAATATCAATTTCTTGCAAGCTCTATGATAGAAGAATCCTGTCCATTTATGATAGTAGCCCTGGCAACTGTAACGGTGCATGGCCAGAGAGGAGATCAATGAATATTTGTCGAATACAAAGACCAATCCCCATCCTAGACTCAGATTTTAGCTTGAATTGCCTGTCCATCCCTGTTTCAGAACAGAACCCAGGCCAGACTCACCTTAGGGTCTCCAGGTGGCAATGAGGGCATTTCAGGTCCTTGCTAAGACTCTGTATTATAGAGCAGCTCACGAAGTTTCCACTCAGGTCCAGCTCCTGCAGGCTTCCAGTGCCTTTGAGAATGGTGAAGAAAACCTGCCAGCAGGCATCTGTGAATGGGACCCAGCTGGACCTGAGGGAGGGAGAGAGGGACAGGAGAGAAGTGACCTGTGTGTGCAGGGTCTTAGGTGCACAGTCCTGTGCAACACAGTGAGGCTCTGCCCCTCTGAGTGCTAGGTTGCAATGGGCAGTACTATTCCCAGGACTGACCAGCATCCCCGACTCCCCCTCTGCTCCTGACACCCTTCCCCTGAAGAGCTCCTCATTGTATAGTCCTTGCCATACTATACTGAAGTGTTCATTTTGTGAGTCCATTTCTGCCTCAGTCTAGGAGTTCCTTGAAATCAGGGGCAGATATTTTCTATCTTTTTAATATGCAGTGCCCAGCAGAAGGCCTGGCACAGAGGAGGAGCTTGGGGTTCTGGACAGCCTTCCTTCCCTTCAATGCAGGCATACCTTTCTTCCTTTGGCACAGATATTCTGGAGTCCCAGTGACCAGAAAGGAAAAGAGGAGATGGGAGGAAGAAACAGAGCCTGGGATAGGTAGCTTAAAGACAATTTTGTGATGGGAATGTTGTATATGACTATATATACTGCAGTCCAGGTTGGCTTGCATGGGACCCTGTCTTCTTCCTGGACCACAGAGAGAGGCCCCAGGAGAGAGATGGCAAAGGGGAATGTCCCAGGAGGAAACATTTGTAGCTTGTGGACAGAGGATGATGGGCTTTGTTGAGGAGTGTTAGGGAGGACTGCCTCATGTAATTTCTACCAATTTAAAGTCTCCATTTGCACACACTACTTTCGTGATCTTATCTACTGCCAGAGTTTGATGATTCAAATTCTCTTACAAGTTCCAGACTGGCATCTGTATTTTCTTGCCAGATATTGCCACCTCGACAGCTGAGTAGCACCTTGGTCCAAGACATCACATTATGTCTCCAAGTTAATTCATCTTTCCCCACAAGTTTGCAGAGCCGTGCAGAGGCGAGGAGCAGAGGCTCAAGCCAGCTGTCTACATGTGAATTCCACTTCTCTGTGCCTCACTCAGTCTCCTCTGCTGCCAGAAAGGGACAAAACTTCCCACCACAGAGTTTTCTGAGGATGTAAAGGTATTACAGAGTATCCCAAAAATCTTAGTGTAGTTTTAGCTTTAATAGCTCTAGACGTGTACATGCTACAATGTTTCCAAAAACCTATCACTTAAAAGTTTGATTATTTAATTTTTTAAAACATTTATTTAGTTTGGGGAAATTGCATAATACATTTTTTTAACTTTTTGTTTTGGTCGACATTTGCCATCTTTAATCTTATGTCAGAGGGACTGGAAGAAAAACTTAAAAAATTATTATCAAAAGGCACATTGTTTAAATATAAACCAGATACCTGGAGATGCCATTCTCAGGTTGGTCCTCCTCTTCCTTCTCACAGCCTTTGGATAATCTTCATCATTTCTTCCTGGACTTTTGGTTGTTTATAGCCTCCTAGCTATTCTCTCTGCCTTGCCTGGCTGACTCAGTGCCTTTAAAATCTCCCTCCCCATAGCAGCTACAGCTTCTGACTTTCCCATGGGACACTTTCCAGGCTTCACTGACAATGTTTATTGCAAACTGTCTTGCCTTGCCCTGGTACCCCTGACTCCTCTTGCTCCCCACCTGGCCTCTCTGCCTCTGTACCTGCTCAGGACACTTCTGAAGGCCATTGGCACTTGCAACACCTATACTTAGGTCCTTTTAAGACCCAGTTCATGTTTCTAATCATGAACAACTAGAAAGAACCCACGTACCCCCAAATAGAGAAATGGTCAAATCGGTAATGGCATCTTCCCTGTGGAATAGCATATGGTCATTCAAAATGATGCATCGGGCTACTTCATAACACAAGAATATGGCTGTGGCATCAAAATAAAGAAAATAAAGCTGACTATAAAATTAAAATATACAGTATGGCTCAGTTTTGCTTTAGAAATGTGCATAGAAAAAAGACCAGAGTATTAACCTCAATTCTTAATGATGCTCACTTCTGAGTGATGGAATTCTGGTTGATATTCATTTTCATCTCTTTGCTCATTTATGTATCCTCAGATTTCTACAAGGAACATGAGTTTTATTGAGAGAAAAATCTTTTAAATATCTGAAAATAAAACACCCAGGTAAAACATTTCTTCCTCTGAGACTCTTTTTCCAGTCCATTCATGTGATCCCTCTCTTCCTTGGGCCACCACCCCGCCTTGTCCACACCCGTGTTCCCATAGGCTTTGCACTCTATTCTAGTTATTGGACAGATATCTGTCTTTTCCTCTCGATTTTGAGTTCCTTGAGAGCAGGGACGTACTTTATTAATCTTTGATCTGTGGGGCCTGGCATAAAATCAGTACTTAATAAATATTTATGGAATGAATTATCTAAAAGGGAGATAAACACATCAAAGTACTAAAAGATCAGTACTGCCACCGAAATGGGGGAACCCAATGGGGAAGTCAGTGATGTTGCAGGGGTTGGAGGATGGTTAGAGAAAGCTACTCCGTCATACTCAGACTGTGGGTTTCAGGCGGAGTGCCTGGGGCAATTGTGCATCAGTGACACAAACAAGGCAGTCAGTTTTGCAGGGAAGAGATTCCTTTTCAGATATACACATTCTGAAGTGATGGGGGAGAGCTTGGGGCCGATGTCATAGTCAACAGCCATCAAGGGCGTGTGTGAAGCAGCTGAGTGAGTAGTTGCTTGGAGGGAAATGTGAAGAGAGAGAAACAGAGGCAGGTGAGTTGTGTGGCAGGGAGCTCAGGGAGCATAGTAGTGGCATTGGTCCTGGAGAAAAGGTGAGGTCATGGCAGAGGCAGGGTGAGAAACAACAGAACAAGAGAGGGCTACAGCAATCTGCCCAGAAGCAGGCAGGGCACATTGCACAGTCTGATGCTGGTAGATAGAGATGGTGGCCAGATTTGGCCTTTGAAAAGCCACTGGTGACCTCAGTTGTTTAGCACCTGGGGCTAGTGAGAGTTTAGTGAGAGTGCCTCCAGTGCTCAGGATGGCGGAACCAACAGAAGAGATGGAGAGAGGGGAGGGAGAAGTACTCACAGAACTACAGTGTGAGGCCTCTGTGCTTGTCTGTGCTGTCCACTCTCATTCAGTTGAAGCCTCTTCATACAGCAGCAGGATTTAAAGTAGAAAGTAAGCATCAGGAGCTCCATGTCATTTTGCACATACAGCCTCCTTCCTTGGAAATGGGCCATTACTTGTGTCAAAAACTCCTCCTGAATCTCATACAAACAATGAAGCAGGTGCCAAAAGCATGGCTTGGGGAGAAATGTTTGAGGTGGACCTCCCTGTTGGTGCATTGCAACAGTTCCCTCTTCCTCTCCTAAGACAACTTGTCTTGGAAGATGCTCTCCCTCTCTCTCATCCCTTGCTCATTCAAAAGGTTGAATAAGAAACCCATGGTTGGTGTCCCAAACAGATCATTTATTTATGCCATATACTTTCACCAACTTTTTCACACCTCTAATGCCTTCCTCCTCCTCCTCCTCCAATGCATAGGCCATTGCTGCAAAGAACTCCTGGAAACACAGGTGAATGAAGTTGTAGCTCCGAGAGGTGGGGTGCTTTTGAAGAACACCCATCTTTAGGAGAATGGAGATGATGGCCCCATCTAACGGTACTTCCTGAGGTCCCTTGGACTAAACAGGATCCTTCCTTGCCAGGTGCCCTCAGCAGCCGGAGAGCAGAAGCCCCTCAGCTTAGTCTTGAGGGACTGAGCAGGGAGGATGTGGAAAAAATGATGCAGACAGAGGGCTGCACCCACTCTGAGCTACATACTGTGCTGGTTATGGTTACTGGTATACTCTTTCCAGGTCAGTAGAGGAAACATGGGCTTGGGGGAGAAGATCCCAAGTCAAGTCTTGACCAAATCATACTCCATGTGTAACTTTCCTTCACTATGTAAATATTAATCAATAGTTTACTATGTGCAAGACACTGCTCTAGAGACTGGGGATAAAGAGTGAAAAAAACAGGCACAACTCTCTGCTCTCATTAATACTATGACTTGAGTTATTAACCCCACTGAGCCTCAGTTTTCTCATTCATAAATTGGAGATTGTGATATCTCCTTGTAGGAGGTCATGGAGAAGTGAATGAAATAATGGATGGCGTAGCAGATACAGTTGGTTCCTGACAGCACCCCCTTTGCTCCCACCTTGAAGCACATGCCAAGCATGCCCTTCTGCAAGCACCTGTGGTTGTCTGTCTGAGGACAGTCTCTCAGCATGAATGGAACAGTCCAGAAATGCTGGGGGAGTTACTGCTCCAGGGGGAGTGCTCAACAAATGACAGATGGCAGTTCCTTGTCCCTTAGGAGAGACAACTCTGAAGTGTGTTCTACACTGTCTTCTAGAGATCCCCAGTGCATCAAACCTCAGTTTCTCATGGGAGTAATCTGCTCCAAAATGTAGGTTACATTGGTTTTACCTTTCCTGTCTCACTTCTCTCTTCTGTCAGTGCTTCTAGGGAACCACTTTCTGAATAAGCCACCTGCAGTCCAGTCCTGTCTCAGGGTCTGCTTCTGGGGAAACCATGTAGACAGACAGAAAAGTGCTTTGTGAACTATGAGACGCTGAGCACATGTCAGGGATTGTCCCCCAGGGAGGTACCTCAAGCTCATATCTTAATTAAATTCTAAGTGGAATAGCTTTTACAACTCTTCCTTCTTCCTTTCAAATCATTTTGAGTGCCTCTCACTTCTCAACTTAGGTAAATTTTTGAGATGATGCAAGTGACTAATCTGGAGTACTAACGCCCAGTTTATCTTGGGAAACCTGCTGGACCTCCAGAGTATGTAGGGTCAATTTTTACCTTCAGCTTGGTGAGCCTAGGGTATCAGAGGGCCACCTCCACCTCTGAAATCATGATCTGTAGATGCACGTTTATTGTCTCTTGTTAAAACGTTTCTGGCACTTTGGAAACCTAAGTGCATCAGGATGGCTGCTCTAAGTCATGGCTATGGCCCACCCCCATCAGGGTCCTGTGTCTGCTCGGGGTGCCAGGGTAGGGCTAAGATCTTCCTAGTGCCATGTTCTGCAAAATATCCTGGTTTTAATGGCTCTGTTTTCATGCCCCATATTTAAATCCTCTTGATTTAGTAAAACTTTTAAAATTCTCCCCTTACCATTAATAACTCTAACAAGTTACATTTTAATATTATGCTTTTGACAAGGGTTGGCAAACTCTGGCCACCTGTTATACAACCTGTGACCTAAGAATAGTTGTTACATTTTTTAAATGGTTGAAAAAAAAGAAGAATATTTTATGATATGTGAAAAGTATATAAAATTCAAGATTTAGTGTCCATAAATAGTTTTATTGTAATACAGCTATACCTGTTTATTTCTGTGTTATAAATGGCTGCTTTCAAATTATCATGGAGAGTTGAGTATTTGCAGAGAATGTATGGTCCACAAAGCCTAAAACACTTACTATCTTGTCCTTTATACAAAATTTTTGCCTATCTGTGCTCTTCATATATCAAAATGCATGCCATGTGATTTTTGCACTTGCTATAAAACAGTTGTTAGGATATTATTTTTTTTGATTCCTACTTGAAGAATTCTCTTACAATTCAGTACAATGGTGGAGTAGGAGATACCAGTCTTTGTCCCTCCCCTCCCCACAAAACCCAACAACATTAGATAGCTATTCATGAATGGAAATAGCCTGGGGAGGGCTCAAGAGTCTATTTAAGAACTTACAGCAATACATGAATAATAATTGCATAGAAATGATCGCTGGGGAGATTGGCTTGGTGGAGACATGTGGAGATAGCTAAGAACAAAGAACAAGAGCGGGGTCTGCCAGTATCAGCCATGTGGCAGGTGCCATTGTGGTACCCAGTAGCCTACTCTTTAGAATGACCTAGCTATCTTTGCTGCTGAGGACTTCAATAGCCTCGCAACAACCATGGACTTCCACAGCTGTTATGGAACAGGACCTCATTGTTCATCTTTGTGGACCCAAGTGGCAGCTTTTGCCACTGAGATAAGCAATAAGCATCTTCGCTATGGGCTCCCTGGGGGAGGGAGACACTGTTA
>NW_011888831.1:1058230-1068033 GCF_000151845.1 Pteropus vampyrus
GTTTTATGAACTATATAGATGTCTAACCACTGAACTGTATACTTGAAACTAATTTAAATAAATAAATTAAAAAAATTATTTATTTATTTTTTGTTGTTGTTAAATGGCCAATAAACACACTAGAGAACATTCAACAGCCAGACTTACCAGGAGGGGAAAGTGCAGCCCCAATAGGTATGATGATCAGAGGGACTTGAGCCCTTCATGACGGGCCCTGAGATACCGCGTCGTCATAGGAAATATGGCCCGGAGGAGGGATGTGGGGTTTTTTATTTCCTCCTGACACCATCTAATGCTGACATGAACTCTCTGGACACCAACGGGGTGACTTACAACTCAATTCAACTGTGACACTAACTCTTTGGAGGTAGCACAGGTCACGTAGGTTTAAGGGCTCAGTCCAGCAAGCCTCCCCACCTCAGATCCCAGGTCACCCACTTTTCTGTCCAAATTGGCAACAAATTCAGAGGTCCTACGACTCCCTCTCAGATTTGATAATTTGCTAGAATGACTCACAGGACTCAGGAAAACACTTTACTTACTGGTTTATTAGAATGGACTCAGGAACAGCCAAATGGAAGAGGTGCATAGGGCAAGGTTTAGAGGATTGTATGGAGGTTTCATTACGTAGGCATGGCTGATTTGTTCTTCCTGAAGAGAGTGCCTTGGTCTTTTTTGGTGGCCAGCCTCCATTCTGAAGTTATCTAGAGGCCTCCAGCCCGCGGATTTCTCACTAGTATACAAAAGACTGTCTAGTTACTCCAGAGATCCCAAGGGTTTTAGGAACTGTGTGCCAGGAACTGGGGGCAAAAAAACAAAGATTTACTTTTTATTATATCACAAGAAGGCTGCTGGAATTCTGGTAACATGGGAGGCCCCAGGTCTTGAAGGCTAAGGCTAGGCAGAGAGAGGCTGACAGAGAACAGTAGCAGAGAAACATGCTCCCCTAGTGCCTGTCTCTGCCCGCCTCCCCAACCAAGGAAAACCCTTGGAGGTCCAGTCACCTGTCCCCTTTTTGGGGGGATGTGTCTTACCTATGGGTATGCTCATGTTAGCTTTAATGCCCCTAAGCTATCAGCCATGGAGTATGGAAATCCTTGACTAATCCTTTAATTTTGGACTTGTCCAGAAGGGATAGTAGAGGCCCAGTGAAGCAAGAGGACTTGCTCAGGTCTCACAGCCGGTTGATGGCTAAGCTGGGGTAGGGAGCCGGGTCTCTGGGTACCCAGGCCAAGGATTCTTCTTCTTCCAGTATATTTCATTTAATTCTAGATTATCGGTGTTTAGAGGAAAGGATATGTGATTTGGAGTTAGAAGGCCCACTCTGCCTTTAACAGTTTTGTAATCTTGGACAAGTCACTTAACTTGCTGGGCCTCAGTGTCTGTCTCTGTAAGATGAGGGTAACAATGCCTACTTCATAGTGTGTAAAATCAAATAATGCAAAAGAATGCACAGCTGTTGAAGCACTTAGTAGGTGCTTAATGCAATTTAACCCATCCTTTATCTTCCCGTTTTGCCTGCCAAAATCGTACTCATTTTTAAAAGGCCAACCCAAATGGCAACTCTTTGATGAAGCCTTTCCTGCTTTGATCCTCCATTCCATGGTTCATTAAGCAGATCTATGATGCCTTGCAGTTCAGCCCTCTGTACCTGGAGGCTGGATAGTGCAATGGAGAGCATAGACGTTTGGGATCTGGGTCCTGAGGCTGGCTCTGCCACTAGGCAACTGTGACCTTGGGCAACACCCACATCTGTATCTTGTCTGTAAAGTCAGGATATGATAGCCAAGCTCCAAATTACTGTGATGGTTAAATGGATAAATATGAACATGCCTAGCACGGGACCTGGGAAGTAGCAGAGGTTTGAGAATCAACAGTTAACTTCTCTTTCTTCTTAAGATCATAGGTTTCTTGAAGGCAGGTAACTGAGTCTTATTTTTTTGTATCCAGAATAATACATTTAATGAAGACGTAATTTAAAATATTACTTTTATTTAATTTTAATTTCCAAGTAATATATGAATTCAGTTTCATGACGAAAACTCCAAGCAGTACAGACGTGGTTCCACAGAGGTTCCCACTGTTCCTAGCATGTTCTCTGTCCTTCCAGAAACATAGGCAGAGACACATCTATATAAAATATATAGCTTTGTTTTGTAACCCAACATATGTTTTATTCTACAATCTGCTTCATTTTTTTTTTTTGGTGGTTGTTGTTAGGTAATACTGGATGCATACAAAGGAATCTTTCAGTGCACGTCCTCACATATGCCTTCTAGGATTATGCTGATGTCTCTTGAGATAGAGACCCAAAAGCAGAATCCAGAGGTTATACACATTTTAGTAAAAACCATCTGACAATGGAAAAAAAATGGAATAATCATTGCTAAGAGAGTCCCTTAAAATAGTCAGGAGGCTATTAAGGAAGTGGGACCTAGGTACACCTTAGCCTCAGTTCTCAGAGCTGCTAAACCTAGCTGTTAAACTCAGCTCAAGGTGGAGCCATACCCATCCAGGAGCCATAAACATCCCAGAACAACCACTGCTACATGGACACATATGGACTTTACTTTCTTTGTTGTAGTTTTTGTCTCTTTTGTCTGCATATTGAAACTGCATATAACCAATCCCTGTTAACCTAACCAGCAATCCTTCATTTGCATGAAAGAAGCACACTTTGTGGTTTTTGCCTTTGTAAACCCTGCCTTTCTTTGTTCTCTCTAAAGCATAGTTTGGGTTGTATCTCTAGCCCCTCTCATGCCTGTGAATGCCAAAGCCTTTATCCAGCAGTTGGTCAATCTCTCCACTTGGGCATAGCCCAGCCGCCTCCAATTGAACACCCCAGGCTGGAGCTCCCCGTTTCACGACCTCCCTCCTTCCCTCCATCCTTCTCTGCCCTCAGGCTCTTCATTTCGGTGAATGACTACTTGGTCCCAAAACATTGGGACCGCCTTTGACTACTTGGTCCCAAAACATTGGGGTCGCCTTTGACTCTTCTCTTTCTCTCCAGCTCTACTTCCGATCTGTCATTAAGTCCTGACGATGCTATCTTTTAAATGAACCCAGAACCAATTCTTACCACACCCACCAATGCCACCCTGATGCAGCCCACCATCATCTCCTACCCAGATCACTGCAATTGCCTCTTAACAGTTGCCCCTGACTCTCATGTGCCCTCTAGCTTCTTCTCTCAGTGCAACAGCCAGAATTACCTTTTAAAATGTAAATCAGGTCAGATCACTTCTCTGCTCAAAACCTTCCAATACTTCCTGTTTCAATCCAAGGAAAAGCCAGAGTCCTCCCGATGGCTAACAAGACTCCAAGTGATCTGGCCCCTGATGTTTCTCTCTCCCCCTTCCTCTGCTTGAGACCCTCAGGTCCCATTTCTGTTCCTTGAACACACCAAGAATACTCTCACCTCAGGACCTTTGCACTGGCGTTTCCATCTTCTTGGACTAATTTTCCCCAGAGAGCCAGAAGTCTTGCTACCTCGCCTCCTGTAACACAGCCCTCCTCACCAACTTCTAGACACCTTACCTTGCTTTATTTTTCTGTCCAGCACTTTTCACTCCCTGATTTGTTTATTTGTTTACCCTCTGTCACTCTAACCTGCCAATAAAATGTTAGCTCCCTGAAGACAGAATTTGATTTTGTTCACTGTTGTACTCTCTGTGCCTAAAACAGGGCCTGGCCCACAATATCAGTGCAATAAAAGCTGCATTCCTTGGATGTCTTTTGAATTATCTTACTAAACAGTGACTCACTTTGGCCGATAGATGGCAGTAACGTACTTTCTACTCATTGAAATATCTTTGTAAGTTTGGTCAACAGAGGACTCTCTGAGGTCTGAAGTTTTAAAGTTGTTTCCGGTGCTTTGGGTCTTTGCTCTCTTCTTGATACTTCAGGGCCTTTTAGGAACACATTAAAAACCCACTTTTATTCAAATAATGCTAGTTTCTATTAAAAATTAATGCATGAGGGTAATCTATATGTCCTACGACCCACCAGAATAAATCGATACTTTCTTTCGATTATTACATCTTGAATCCAAACTTGGGTAATGTCTGGAAATTGGCCTCCTTAAAGTTTTACTCTTTGCAGCTCTGTCTGACAGTGTTCCAGGTGTTTCCTCATGGGGGTTGTGTAGTCCATCCTCAGCTTCCTCCCTCACCTCCTCTTACCACCCTGCTGTTGCCTCCATGGTCTCAGATGCCATCTCTGTCCTCAGATGCTGGGCCCAGTGTCATCTCTAATCCACCAAGTCTGGGGCACTGCTCTTTTCTGTCCCTTCCTGAAATGTGGGATGGGCCTTCCCAATTCTCTGTGGCAGAGCGAAACTGTGATAGGAAGACATGACTTTGAGCAAGACTCTCCCGAAGGATCAGGGATAAAGGTTACTCACAGTGACTGCTGTTGACATTGTTCTCAGAGCCCGCAGATGAGGGCCATCTCAGTGCCCCTTTCCTAGCTGGCCGTCTCTGTAACTCTGGCTGGTCTCCCTCTGACATGGGAAGATCATTCTCCAGCCCCAAGATTCCCCAACCATGACCACACCTTAGAGGTTAGGTCATTCTGGCTTCAGATCCAAATAAAGAGAACAAGTTTCCCCTCTAACACAGACCCCAGTATTAACCTCCTTCCAGATGAGTGATGTGGAACTATCTACTCCCTTCAGGTGTGTGGATGGTCCTATGGGCCCAACATGGCAACTCTAGTAGTTTGACAATCATTTCCCCAGTCTGTGTATTTCAGGCTTAGGTAAAACTGTGCACTGAACACTAATAGTTAACTCTTTTGTTGATATAATCTAGTAAATCCAGTTCCCCTCCTTCCCCTGGGACTTCTCTTTCTTCTTTTAATCTTTCCCCCAGTGTAAATTGAAAAAAAAATCAGGATTTCGTGTCTCCCTTGTCTTTTAATCTCCTGTGAATTTTGACAAGAATACAGACATCCACATTGCTATCTTCTAATAATCAACGATACTCTGTAAATGCAAAGTGGCCTCCATACAGATTAAGGAAACTCCCCAACCCATTTCTCTAATATAACCTGCAGGTGTAGTTTTCCAAAGGACACACCGACTTACATCATTTATAACAGAACACACTCTCTCACTCTGAGTATTCTCACTGTACTTTCTTAACTGCATGCAAGTCTCAATCAGAACAATGATTGGATCCTGCCTTACCTGTGTAAGAGGACCCACCAGTGGAGTCCTCCAGGAATTGGGCAAGACACACAGTCTCCACCCCAGAAAGAAGCAATCTTGTGAGAAACTTTTTAGAAACCCTTTCACTTTGAAAATATTTCAAACTTACAGAAAAATTTCAAGAGTAGTACAGAGAACTCCATATAACCTTTACCCAGATCCCCCAATTAATAACATTATAACATATTGGCTTTCTAACTCTCTATGTGTACTTACTATTATTTTATTCATTTATTTATTTAAAAATTATTTATCTATGTTAATTAGTTTCAAGTATACAGTATATTGGTGAGACATCTATATAGTTCATAAAACAATCCCTCCAACCATTATTTTATTTTATCATTTATTTATATTCTTGGCTGATGATTTGAGAATAAGTTGTAGATGTCATGACATTTTACCTCCAAGGACTTTGGCTTATATATACTAAGAAAAGGAAATTTTCTTACATAACCATAGTATGATGATTAAAATCGGAAAATTGAACATTAATGCAATATACTAATTACATATAACTTTAAAAATGACAGTTCTTCCTTTTTATTTAAATTAAATTATTAGGATTAAAAAACTAAATGTAGAATTATGTAGATTAAAAAGTAAAAATGTTCTTTTAACTTTCTCTATCATTTCCCAGCGGTCACCAGTGTTAACATTTTACATGAATGAAGTTATAGTTCTCTACAAATTACATATGTAGGACATAAGTTTTTGCAAGTTCGTTCTTTTTTTCTTAAAATATTTTGCATATCCTCCCGTATCAGTATCTATAGATCTGTCATTCTTTTTCCTCTCTGTAGTTGTATAGTATCCCACAGTTTAGATGTATTAGAATTTCTTTAATTAGTTCAATTCGATAGTAATTTAGCTTGTTTTCATTTGTATTTTGGTGTTACCGACTACTCTGCAATGACCAACCGTGCACACATATATGTCTTTGTGTGTGCATGTGAGTACCTCCAAGGGATAGATACCTAGAAAAGGAATTTCAGGATTGAAGGGAACACACTTTTGAAACATTTGCTTCAGAAATGTGCTTTCCTTGGGAACTCAGTTATTTTTCCTCTTTCAACCACTTCATCAAGGAACTGGCCATTTTTGCCTTTTTGGTTTGTCCTCTGGGAAGCTTTTAAGTCAAGCATTTGGCCCATCTCTTAAAAATATATACAAAATGCAATCTTAAAGCACATGCTTTATGTACCACCTTAACTTTTGGTGTCATCTTATCTCTTCTCTACTCTCGTTTTAACTTGTTATATGTAACTACTTAATACAATTTTTATTTTACTTGATGTCTTATTCCTCCTCCCCACTTCCGCTCCTGATGTTTGCTGTCTCCCCTTAAAAACTGGGTCTCTGAAGGCAGGGCATCTCCTCCCACACACTCACAGGGCACACCGGGGCAGGGCCAGGGACACCCAGGGCCAGGTACACCCAGGGCCAGGGACACCCAGGGCCAGGCGCACCCAGGGTATGGTCCATGGCTCCACCTGAGGTGCAAACTCAGGACCTTGTGCCTGTAAAGCAGACGTGCTAACCACTACACTATGGAGTCACCCCTCTCAAATTGAGGTTTTTAATGACCGTCCTAGGAGTGGGGGGAGGGGCAGATGATAGCATCTACTGCGTGGGATCTGCTTCACATAAGCACTTTGCAGAGCTTGCTCACTTCATCTTACCAACACTCTAAAAAAAGTGTTGTCCCTAGCTTGCAGATGAGATCAGACCTGGAAGAGTCCAAAGCCCACTATTATCCCCACGCCTCCTGCTGTCACCAATGTGCTGAAAGGTGAGCTCTCAGGGTGACTGGTGAATGTATCCACCTCCAATAAGCTTATGCCTTGTCACTCCTGAGGTTACTTAAAAAAAGTAGTTGGGATGCAAGTCTGATATGCACATTGAGCTTGCTCTGGCCCTTGCCACTGGGAGAGGCCTGAGCCTCTAAGAACACACTTGTGTTCATTGCATTAAGTGGACTATCACCCACTCCCTCCCCCTGGAGGCCTTGAGCTAGAAAATACAGAGGTCAGATGATGACCTCTGAGTGTATGTATAAAGTCCCATTGATGTCAATCAAAGCCAAAGGGCTTTAGCTGCAACAGGAGGAACTCAGATTAGCTCTGAGGTAGGACTTCTGCCCAGTGAGAGGTGCTAAGTGCAAAAATGAGTTAAGCATGAAGATAAACATAGAATTCCCTCCTAGGAGCTTTTAAAAATAAGCCAAATCATCAGCCATGTGGGGCTAAGCGTGGAGAATTAATGAGGCCCTTTGAGATAGCCCTGCTAAGCCTCCTTAGAAAACTACAAATTTCTAATGTCAACTGGTCATTAAACACTATTACTCAAGACTCTCTTTTCTTGACAAAATTCAGTTTAGGCCACCAGGTGGTGATAGTTTAACAGAAATTAGATCTTGCAGATAACTGCTTTGAGCTATGATAGAACACATTAAAACCAATCTAGAAGGCTCTGAGACCAAGAGGGAAGCTTCCTGTGAGCCCAGCTGGCCATGGAGTGGGCTGGTTGAGGTGAAATTTGGAGGTTGAGGTCTCTAGTTATTCCTGCTCAGGCCCTAGATATAGACTCTGAGTGATTAAAAATTCTGAGGAAGAAGCAGATGCCACTCATGAGACATCTCTCCTGCCTCTCAAGGATCTCTTGGGTTCCCATTCTGATTACTTTTGATCATATCACAGAACAGGGCCCTGCTGCCCAGTGGATCTTGAGCCGATGAGGTGGGTCCAGTTTCTCAAGGAGGTGTAGCTTGAAACAATCAGACCACGGCATTTTGATCTGTAGAATTTCTCCCAGACCAGAGATACCTTTGGCTATAGAGATAAAGCCTACATACAGGGAGATGCCACTAATCTTTTATTCTTGCTTATCTATTCTCTTGACTGTCACTTCCTTGAGGACAGGGATTACATCTGCTTTGTATACAATCATACTTGTAGCACCTAATACACTGTACTTGTTGTATGTAGTAGAAGCTCGATATGTGTTGTTGAACAAAAGAATGAATGAATAATAGAAGAGCTGGACTACATGGAATTGTCAGGGTCCTTACCAGCACCTGGCTTACTTTGGCAAATGGGTCCTTTGCCTTCTTCCTTCTTCCCAGGGTTTTGCCAGAAAACCTAACACATTTTGATGAATTATGCACTCCTTTGACAGCATTACTGTGCCCCTGGTGGCTGTGGGCTCCTGCTGAGTTAGATCTCTCTGCATAGAGCCAAATGGGTTAAATGTTTCAGTCCTCATCTGTGTCTACGGAGCTTTAAGTTCTCAGTTCCAGTCCTTCCCATATCACTACAGTGAAGGGTGTGTGGTGGGCAAGTGGCAAAAGATGGTACTGGAAAAGTGAGCTGGGCCAGATTGTGGAGCACTTAAGGCATGAATCCATGAGGCCTGGAGCGTGTTTTTCCCCTCTGAGTGCTCACAGTGTCCTGCACAATGGCAGGCACAAGATAAGTGCTCAGTAAAAGATGCAAAATTTCCAGTTGTCCAGGACTGTTCAGAGGATCTGGAAAATGTAGATCTGGTTCTAAGCTCAGGCCCCTGGAGCAGCTCAGTCAATACTCTCTGAGCACTAAGAGAGGAAGGATCCCAATTTCCATTTATTTCTTACTTGTATTGGCTTATTCACATCTAGATTGACTAAAGGAGTCAGTTCTTTGTTCTCCTATATTGCTTCACACTATTTCAGAAACATATGTAACACAAAGTTAAGGTAGGGAATGAGAAGGTTAGAATCAGGAATAAAAGGTAGAGCCAGTGGGGGGTGAACCAAAGACCAGAGGTTTCAGGTTGACAAACAGGCTCTGGGGAAAGTAGTTTTCTGCTGCCCAGCTCAGAAAACAGAGGGTGAAGCGATATCATTTCAGAGCCACCAATATAAATGAACCAGGAGGTGGATACAGGGAGTGATTTGGGGAAAATGACTCCAACTTTGCAAGCTTTGGTATGATGAAGGGAACCCTGATGTCAGTGCCCAAGGTGCATCAGCAGCAAAGAGGGTCCCCAAGGCCAGGCATCACCAGGCAGAACAGTGGGCATAAAAGGAAAGCCTCCTTCTCTTTGTACTAACTCTGAGGTGCTCACTCTCTGGACTCTGAGCTCAGCTCTGGGCTCCTCATCACTTTGGAAATATGCTGAGACTACAGAAGCCTAGTGAAGACTCTGTGTCAGGCACCTTGTCTCTCCATCATGAGAGTACATGAACAACTGGGGTGTGTCTGTTCCCTGGTCCCTGGACTGGTCATTGTCTTTTGGTTTCTGATCCATCTCTGCCTTTCTCCTGCAAGCCTTTCTTCCTAGGCCCCTTGACACTGGTTTCTGTCTCAGTTTGGCAGGAGATTGGAGCTTGGGAAGAAGGGAGAAGTCAGGACATTTCTCCTTCTCTCTCTTCTCCGGGCAGAGGAGGGCGTTTTCTGGTCCTGGCTCCATCTGCATGGCTGTTCCAAATTCCTGCTGGACATCCCTCCCTCCATGGTCTCACCTTCTGCTGGGTAGCCTCTGCTGTGGTTCTAGCTTTGGCTGGATGGTCCTGGCTTCCAAGTTTTGGTAACACCATCACTCCCCTGTGTCCTGA
>NW_011888831.1:1069003-1074208 GCF_000151845.1 Pteropus vampyrus
TGGCAGGAGGTGAAAAGACTTTCCCCAACCTCTGGTGGAATTAAAGGTGTCAGGATTGAGACTCGGGGTGTGGGACTGGAGAGGAGGTGGAGCGGCCGCTTGAAGAAGGTGGATAGGACCAGATACATTCTTCCCCTGGAGTGGAGAAATAAAAATATTTAAAGCTTCCATTTGACGAGTCAATGTGACTCTCATTGAGCAAAGAGAGAGGAGGAAAGAAAGAACTAAAAGAGAGCAAGGAAAAGAGATCTGGGGACCAGAAAAGAGGAGGGCATTTCTACAAAGGTCATTGAGGAGATAGGGTGTCAGGAAAGGCAGGAACTCAATGTGCGGGGTGTGATGACCATAATATCAGATAGGATCTTTTGTCTTCATTGACTTAGTACCTCCATGTGCCAGGTAAGTGGGAATACAGAGGTAAAAATGATTAGTTCCTGGCATGGGAACCATGGGCACTCACACCCTAGTTGTGGAGACAGATAAAAAGCAGATGTTCATGATTTTGTATGATAAGTGTTCTTGTACATGCCTGTTGCTATGGAAGCTCGAAGAAAAAGCACCTACTAAGGCAAATTTGGGAGGACAGGGAAGGCTTCCAGGAGGACAGGGAAGGCTTCCAGGAGAAAGGAATTTCTTGGTGGAGTCTCAAAGGATGAGTTGCAGTTATCCAGGAAAAGAGAAAGCAGCGGGGAGCGGGGAGGTGAGGAGGGCATCTGAGAATGGTACTCAGAGGCCTGGAGTGAGAGAGAGAGAGAGAGAGAGAGAAGGGTCTGTTTTGGGAGCTGGAGTGTGGAGCAGGGGAGTGGGTAGGTGGGTGGTGATGAGGAGACTAGAGAGATAAGTGGTGGTGGAGGGTGTCCTGAAAGGTCTGATGCTACTGGAGGAATCTGGGGGACTGTTCTCTTGTGAGCATTGGGGAGGGGTGATATAATCGGATTTATGGTTTAGGGAGATTACCCTGGCTGCCAAGGGGAAGCATGATGGGAGAGGAGTAAGAATGAAGTGGGAGACTACACAGGTGATTGTTGCAATGGTTTATCTGACAATTGCCTCCTGTCCACCACCCCATCCTCAGCCTATGCTGTGAATGCAAACAATCTTGCTGTAACAACTGAGGGAACAGATGGAGCCTGTCCTGTCATTGATCACGATTCATGAGGCTCCAGCGGGGCTCCTTCTGGCTTGGAGAGGGGATTCTTGGGGAGCTGCTTTGGGAGCAGACGTGGGAGAGAAGCCAGGACTGGCCAGGCTCTGCTTTCCAAGCTCACACCTGGTGTGCTCTAACCTCCCCAGCCCCACATGGAGCCTTGTGCTGTGACTCAGTGGGGTGAGTGTTTTGCGGGTGGATGCTGAAATTTAATGACTGCTGATGAGTTGTGCAAGTGTAGGTTTTGGGGGATGTATGTGAAGGAGGCATCTCTATACAGCTAAATTCCTTTATTAACTTAATGAGTTTGGCTGCTTTCCTGGAAATGCAAGTGCCATTTGGCACCATTGCTGCTGCTTCAGAAAGGGTGTCATTAAACTAAGAATCTGTAGGAATGCACAATGGCGATAAATGAAGCTGCTCAGGAGATTACAGACTTCACAAGGACCTTCTGAAGGGAGAACGCTTGCTCTGAGGTCGGTATGCACTTAGGGGATGAGGGTGTGCGTAGGGGGGGAGGGGGCTTGAGCAATTATTTGAATAATCCAATCCATGCAGGTAATAATGAGTAGTATTTGAAGGGCTAATATTAAAGTTGTATTGAAGTTGAAATAAACTTCAAAGGGATCAAAGCTCCTCTGAAATTTTCTCCATCCCCCATTCACTGATGCAGCCTCTTGTCCTGGTTTCTAAAGGCAGGACCCAAGTGTCGGGGCTTTGTTCTTTCCATGCCCCATCCTCATGGTTGCCAGACCTGCTGAGAGGGAACCTTGAAGCAAATTACTTCTTTAAAACAGAACACCAAGTGATGGGCAGAGGGGAGGAGGAGTTGGGAGGCTGGGAGAATGGGGTGAAGGGTTAAAGAAGTACAAATTAGTAGTTGATAGATGGTCACAGGGATGGGGAGCATGGCAGAGGGAATGCAGTTAGCATTAATATATTGGCTAGGTGGAAAACCAGAGGAGAGAAGGAGCAGAGGGGGATCGTTTTATAAACTATATAAATGTCTAACCAATGTACTGTATATTTGAAACTAATAAAACAAAACAAAACAAAACAAAACAGAACACCAACAGAGATCTCTCTTCCTGTCTATTTTTTGCTTTTGGAATGAGAGAGGGCTTGAAATTAGGGAGTGACTTGGGGTGTCATTGGGCTTTTTAGCTTGTAATATTGTTGTGAAACTCTATCTCTTTGAATTGAGTTTGAACCTGAGAATTGGATGTGGACACTGTGGGACAATAAAACCTTCCCAGATGATGTCAGCTCAAGACTTCACTTGAATTCACATGATACCAGGTCCCCAGGAGCCACAGCTGCTGAGAAAATGGGTCTGAGCAGCCATAGCAACCGCCTGCTGTGTGCCAGTCACTCTCTCTCTGACCCGTACAGCAAGCCCATAATGCTTTGCAGCTGAGAAGTGGAGACTCAGAGGGGTTAAGATATTTGGCAAAACCTACCCAGCTGGTTGGTGCTGGAACTGGGTTGAACTCAGGTTGTCTTATGCTGAAGTTGGGCCCTTTCTCTTGTACCTCTCCTCGCCGATGAGGAAGGTGTATGTTGAGGGATTCATGTAAAATCAGGTTCAAGCTCAGCCCAGCCTGAGAAAATTGTCTGTGGTTCCCTCCACCCCATCTTGGCTCCCATCCCAGGCAAGGATTCCTCACGGTCGGGCGCCGTTATAAAATTTTTATTTTTCAATTACATGCTCATTGTAACAAATCCAAACAACATATAAGTGGATAAAGCAGGCAGAGAATGGCCCCGCCTCCCTGAGTCTGAGAACCTTTCTGTGCTTATGACATGTGATTGACAGTGCCTTTTCAGAGGTCAGGGTGCCAGGTTTGATTCTGGGCTCCACCAGTTACTCACCCCACAGCCCTTCTTACTTAACTCCTCTGTACCTCGGTTTCTTCATCTGAAAAATGGAATAATAGTATTTATCTCATGAGACTGTTATAAGGATTAAATATTCAGATAAGCACCTGGCAAATAAATCATTAGCTATTTTTATTATATATGGCTTTTAAAATCCAAAATGAGTATTAATACCATACATATTGTGCTACAACTTCCCTTTTCACTTTACAATATGTTGTAGACTTCTTTCCAAGTCTGTACTTATGGCACTTTAAAAAATGGTTGTGTACAATTTTATTTTTATGAAGATACTGTAGTTTATTCATTTATGTATGGACAGACATTTAAATTACGGTTATGTGCCACATAGTGACGATTCAGTCAACAATAGACTGCATATATGAGGGCGATGCCATAAGATTACAACGGAGCTGAATTTCCTGTAAGAAATGGAAGTATACATGAGATTTTTTTCTCTGATGGGAGCAATATCTGTGGGCTTGGCAAAAGATTCCCTCTTATCACAGTACTTCAATTTTTAGTGCACAGATTATATCCCAATTGGTCAGCCACTGACCTGTTTCAGCACAGAGGCGCCTGAATTCCCAGTGTTACCTATTCAGAGGGTGCTACAGCCTCCCAGATCCAGCTTGATGGTTTTCAGAGTATATTGCTGTAAATTCTTTGTTGAGGACCTGATATCCTGTGTAAAGATACAGGTCCTCAGGGGCTACCTTAAGAAGTACTAAGTGCCATTGCCACTTCAGTAAAAGCCTTCTGTGGTAATGTGCAGCCAACCTGTCTCTGTACTTTGGAAATATTTCCAGGTCGTAATGATATAACACATGGATGTTTTATTTCTTCCATCAATTCAAGGCCAGAGAGAGCCCTTTGTGCCAGATAGGGTCAGTGGAAACAAAAACAAATTTCTGAAGTCAAAATATGAGTTCTCAGTCCTACATTCCATGTTAAACACTCTCTTTTTCAATGGATGTCACACAGTTTCTTAATCTGACCACTGCTGCAACATGCAGTAGCCTTAACCATATTGCCACGACAATCTCCTATGTTCTTTTATCTCTTGATTTTTTATTCCTAGTGATCACCTACTGGCCACCTTTCACTCCCTCCTGACAGTCACTATTATGCTTCTTCATGCCTTACCCAGCTAGTTTCTCTTGGACATTTTCAATCCGTCTAGCCCACATCTCTGTTCATGGAGCAGCACTGACAGCTTTGATGTTCTATTTCTGACCCTGTTGGAAGGAAGCAGGGAGAAGGTTTGTGGGACAGTGTTTATAAAGTCTTTAGAAGTATACAGTAATGTCTTAGGCCTTCACATTCACTCACCACTCACTCACTGACTCACCCAGAGCAACTTCCTGCCCGCAAGCTCCATTCATGGGAAGTGCCTGATACAGGAGTATGAGTTTTTAAATCTTTTATACCATATTTTTACTGTAGTTTTTTTTACATTTAGATATGTTTAGATACACAAATACCATTGCGTTAAAATTGCTTACAATATTCAGTACAATAAGATGTCATATAGACTTGTAGCCTGGTAGTCATCAGCCTAATGGTCATAATATCTATTTTCTTGTTATCCTTGCAAACAGTTCTTTGGGACACAATATTGCTTTTGGCCCAGTCCAAAGGTTATTTTGCCGTGTTTTACCATTCTAAAGGTTTGAGTCATAAAACATGCAGGCAGTTCCTTTGGGATGGCAGCTCCAACTCCATTTTAAAGTGGCTCCATTTATGTACAAAAGAATTTAGGTCCCTACTTTGCATCATTGACATGTACAAACAATATAACAGAGACCAATGACATACTGAAAAAAATGGCAAAAGACATAAAACCCCTTCAACACAGTTTTGAACTAAAGATGCGTGCATACAGGGAATAATTAAAACATTCTCTAATACTTATGGCCCCCACTCATTATTACCCCCCTGCCCCCTCCCATTTTAGAGATGAGAAAACTGTGGCATGGAGAGATTAAGTTGCTTGCCATCAGGCAGCTGGTGAGTGGCAGAACTTAGAAATTGAACTCGCGCCTCCATCACATCAGGATATGTTCTGTTTCTTCATTCAGGCAGTCTCCATGTAGAGGTCCACAGAAGCCAATACTTTGGATTTGAAGAAACTGGTGAGGCCTCAAAGAAGTGGAAACCACACAATCCTGGGATGCAGA
>NW_011888831.1:1075093-1087675 GCF_000151845.1 Pteropus vampyrus
ACAAGGTTTTGAATTATTTATTAAGAAGCGATGCTACTTGAAATCTTAGACACACTCAGCTCTACCACAAAACTGGCGGCTTCTCAAGATGCTTTTGTGGCCCTGGTGGATGACGACATGGGTTAAAGAACCATACACGGGGGCCCTTACCATTTGGCTCCTACTTACCTTTCCAACCCCCAAGGGCCCCAAGATGCAGCCACATCCATCTACTCACAGATTCCCAAATATATCATGCTTTGCACATACTGTTCCCTCTCTTTGGATGTCTTTGTTCACTTATACGCTGTAAACTCCTGTGTCTGCTAAGAGCCAGCTTAAATGTCCCCTTCTTTCAGAATATTTCCTACCTTCCCCTGTCAGGGTTAGTAGCTGCCTCCTTTGTATGTTTGGCTAGATACCGAACAGTTCAAAGGCAGGGTTAGTTACATCTGCATATCTAGCCACAGATCGATGTCAAGCACATAGTCAGAGTTCAGGGTTGTTGAGTGAGGGAATGGTTTAGTGTCAGTAGGGAGACATCTGTGCTTGGTCAGCACAATGTGTCTGATACATGATGCTTATTTAATTTCAAGCACAGTGTGTCTAATACTTCTGTGAGGGGCTTAGATGAAGATGCCAGGTGCAGGTGCTTTACTGACTTTGCAGGAAATGCAAACCTGGAAGTGATAGCGAACACACTGAATGATTATTCAGTTTTTGAAAAGATCTTGATAGGTTGACAGAATTGCCTGAAATTAACAAGATGACACTGACCATGGTGTTGAAGTGTTACTAATATAAATGTCTATGATCAATGGCTCTTGGTGGGTGGGATAAGGGAGAAGAAACATTCACAGATGACTAAGGTGTTAAACAGCCCTCTACATGTGCCATGGTTTTTCATACCCCCGGTTGAGGGCAAGCTTAGAAGGGAAGGAGCACGAAAATGCAGACTTTTGTTCACTGTATCCTCTGTGCTTACAATGATGTCTGGAACTTAGTAGGTGCTCAAAAGATATTTGTTAAATTATGAATGACTGCTCTATTAACTTTGCATTTACTTTCTGCTTGGAATATCTTTTGTCTCCAAATTCTTATTAATCCTTCAAAATTAAAACCAGGAGTCACCAACTCTAGGGCACTTTCCCTAGTGGATGCTTCTCCACTGGGCTATTATAATATTCTAGTTTTAAATATAGGACTTATTATACTGTGTTGATGTTATTTGCTTATGTATGGATCCCCCATTTGACTGAAAGCTTGGCAAAAGTTGGAACTGGGTTTGATCAATCTCTGATCAATCAGTACATTCCATATTATTGGTGCTCGATAAATGTTTGTGGACTGAATAACTGAAAAATGCTGGCACATGATGCTTATTTAATTTCCAGCAAAGCTCAGTGGTCTGAGAACTAGATGAATCAAAGGACAAGGTTCTTGGTGATGAAGAGCAAGACTGTAAAGCAAGGGTCTCAGAAATTCCAGGGTGTCACTAAGAACAGCACTTGGTCCAGACTTTGCAGGGACATGAATGAACCAGGAGCTGGGAGGGCTGTTTGCTTATGAAAAAGGTAGGTTTGATTTCCAAGCTCAAATCTTTAAATCATTTTTTAAAGAACTTAATGGTGAATTCAGATCTTCTGACTCTAAATCTAGCACATTGTGCACTATATCACAGTTGGAGGTGGAGGATTACAGAGCTATGACAGAGTTCCAGGCCTGGAGGACAGTGGAACAAAGGAGAATGTCACTGAAGTTGAGGTGGCTGGAAAACTATAAGACCAGGGTGTTAGAGGAGCATCATCCTGGATGTTCAAGGATGATATCAGGGGATAGGATGCCGAACACATTTTAAAGAGTTCTACACACTGAAAATTATAGAAACCAACTTCAAACAAACTTAAGCAAAAAAGGATAATTTATTGACTTCTAGTATCCTAGGAAGGGCAGCTCAGTCAAGCTGTGGAGAAGGCAGGGAAGTGGCTCGGTCCCAAGAACAATTGGAGCTAAAGACTTTAATGCCAATTTCTCTCTCTCTCTCTCTCTCTCTCTCTCTCTCTCTCTCTCTATATCTCTCTCTCTCTCTCTCTCTCTCTCTCTGTCTCTTTGTCTCTCTTTCTCTATACCTTGCCTCTTGGGAATGTCTGTTTCATTTGCTGTTTCCATGATGAATAACTTTCTTCATGTGGCAGAACACATGGCAGTTCTGAGTCTTCTCATAGCTTTAAGCACCAAAGAGACTGATTCTCAGGGACACAAATGAAAACATTTCCAATCTATGGCCATGCCACTCTGAATGTGTCCGATCTCATCTGATCTCAGAAGCTAAGAAGGGTCAGGCCTGGTTAGTACTTGGATGGGAGACCACCTAGGAATACTGGGTGCTGTAGGCATTTAACAAAAAATGAAAACATTTCCAGGGCAGAGATCCATTGGCTTAGAAAGAGTGAGGTGCTCGTTGCTTGGCCAAAGTCCTCTGGCCATCAGGTGAGATGGAAGAAAAGCTTTCAGAGTGGGAAACATAGTCATTTGGGAGACACCTATTCTTCATTGTGTTAGAGGTGATATATCAGTCAGGATGATACGTTTGGACTCAAACTGGCTTAAACAATAAACTATATTGGCTCACATAATGTGAAGTCCAATGGTGTTCAGGCCAGCTTACTCCAGTGGCTCCCAGGTCCATTTTTCTGCACTCCTCTCACTTGTGGGAACTCTTGCTTGGCATTTGCTTGGTTTTATGGAGGCAAGAAGGAGCTGGCAGTTTCTGGCGTCACATCCACACATTATAAAATCCAAAGGAAGAGAAATCTTCTGGAGGCTTTTTCATAGAGCAAGAAATCTTTATTCTCGGTCTTTCAGCAACCCTCTACCTGTGTTTCACTGGCTCCAGTTGGGTCATTTGTCCTTTCCTTAACAAGTTGATGGCCAGGGGATCCTACTGCTGACAGGCTTAACCCTCTCGTGTCTGAGCTGGTGGTAAGGAGATTGGGATTGCCCTGGTTGAATTAGAATAGTTAGAGCTCATCTAAAACACCTGAGTGCTGCATTGTGGGAGAGAGTATATTGGCTATAACAAACCACCTAAAATGTAGTGGTTTAAAGTATCATCTACTTATTTAGTTCAAGTTTTGTGGGTCAGCAATTCAGGCTGTGCTCAGCAGGATGGTTTTTCTATTGAGCCTGGCTCTCTCATCAGCTGATGGACTAGCTAGAGTTGGGTGGTTTAGGATGGGGATGGCTGGGTTGAATGGAGACTCTCCTCAACGTTTTCATCCTCCAGCAGGCTAGCCTGGGTTTGCTTACATGGTCATCTCAGGGTATTAAGAACAACAGAAAGAGAGGACATGTCCCATGCATAAACACTTTTCAAAAGTCTTCTTGCCTCATATTTGCTACTATTCCATTGGCCAAAGCAAGTCACATGGCAAGCTCAGAATCAGTGGTGGGTGAGGAGGGAAGATAACTCAGTGCAGTGGATACAAGAGGGAATGAACAAAGCTGGAGCCATATATGCAGCAGTTTACCACAGTGAGGAGAACTGATGTTGGGAGAGAGTCACAGTTTCTACAGAGGATGAAGATGGAAATGGTGGTTCTAGAGAAAGTGCAGGATGTAAGACACTTTGATTTCAGTATAACAGGGCTTAAATAGGACACGTTGGAGGAAATACTCAGGTGCAGTATACATCTAGAGGGAAGAAGGGTTAATTAAGCCTATTAGGCAGGGAGAAAGGGGTTTGCATTTAGGACTGCAAATAAGGATTAAGGGAACTTAATGTTTGTTCAACTTTTAAACAATGACAAGCTCTGGACTAGGCATGTTGCATGCATTGTCTCATTGAATCTTTATAAATGTAGATGAAGAATCCAGACTCAGAGATGTTAAGCAACTTGGTCAAGGCCACACAGTGAATAAGTGTGGATTTGAACCTAATTCTCTCTGGTTCCCAGGACCGAAGGAGCCAAGACTTGGCTGAGGCAGAATGGCAGCAAAAGAGAAGGAGAGAAATGGAGTGAAGGAATGCTGAACTGAAGGGATTTGTAGCATCAGCTCATCTCAGTGTTGGGCAGAGTGAGCCTGAATGAAGATGCCTTCTGCCACATGGAGTCCTGGACTGTGAGTTCCAAGGACCACATTTCTGCTCCAGCCCTCCTGCCCTGTAGTGTCTGGAGAGTAATAACACTGATGGGGTATGTTCTGTGTGCCAGGTGCTGTGTTAAAGGTTTTATAGCCATCATTCTCAGTCTCCACAACTGTACCAATGTGGGAGGCATTGCTATCATTCCCCATTCTACATACTAGACAACTGCAGCCAGAGCATGAAGTAACCTGTTTGTTTTCACAGAGTGAGTGGAGAAGCAGGGCTTGAAGGCAGGGCTGTGGGGCCCAAAGTTCATGCTCTGAAATGCTCACCACACTGCCTCACAGAGGGAGCATGTGTGCCAAAGGTAAAGGTGGTGGGAGGCAAAGAGCCTGGCTATAGAGACCTTCACAGAGAGGTATGTGAAGCATCATCATCATAAACATGTGGTGGCTTATTATTATAGGCCAAGGTTAGGACTAAGTATTTTATATATCTTAATTAATCCTCAAATATACTTGGGGATAGATACTATTAGTTTGCCCATTTTAGAGATCAGGAAACTGAGGATCAGAGAGGTAAATCCATTTGCTAAAAACCATATCACACCACTAACAAGGCCAACCTAGTCCTGGTTAACCTCAAAGCCCATGCTAAAAACCATAACACAGGCCAACCTGGTCCTGGTTAACCTCAAAGCCCATGCTTTCCCACTGTGCTATCCAGCACTACATTATCGATCATATTGTGCCTCCTTTCCTGGTTGAGTCTGACAGTCACATCGAGGTGCTCTTCAGTTGTTCATAGGAGAAGCCAAGTCTCAGATTTCTAAGGACTTGGGACTTAGTCCAATGTGAGAAGTCCAGATGCAGTCTCTCTGTGAGAGAGGCATGGGTGAGCTCCAGACCACCCCATTCTGGGAGGAGCGTGCCTATGAGCATGGATAAACTAGATCAGGTCCTTATGCACACTGTGCTTTTCTGCTTTTCATGCTGTGCTATAAACCCCCAATGCTGTGCCAACAGGGCAAGCAGGAGCTGAACAAGGACTGTGTCCTCCCTCTGAATCAGATATTTCCCAGAACCCCTTTTCTCCCTGAAGTCATTAATAACAATCTTCATCCCTGTAACATCTGCTAATGATTTATTATTACATGGGTAATATAGCATTTTCATATACACGACATTTTTCATCCCAGGTTGAATTGATTACAAATGACTCACAAGCAAGAAGCATTTCCTCCAGCAATCCATGGCAAACAATGGTGCATTGTCCTTGCCCTGCCCCCTCACTTCGCACCTGAAGCAAGATTTTGCCGCCTTTCTCCAGCTTCTACAACTTTCCCTCATTTATCACCATTGCTCTAAATGAGTCATGCAAACCAACAGAAAAGGCCTCTGAAACTTTTGACTCAGAGCTTCCTGCTAAAAGCAGGTTCTAAAAATATGTGAGCCTTTCTTAAAAATTGAGTCCTAGTTTTTCATTGAATGGATGAAGAATGTTGCCTCAAGGTTCTCTCTCACCAGAAATCATGATGTCTTAATGATTACTGAAGGATCTTAATGTTCATTTAGTCAGTGAAGTAACAGAACGTTACTGGGTCAGAGCAGGGCCACACTGAGTGTCATTCTCCAAAATGGCATATTTTCTATAATTTTAAGGTCATAAAATAATAATAGCTAATGTTTATGTAGTTCTACTATGTGCCAGGCACTATCCTAAGTCACATATATATGATTTCATGATTCTTATGCAGCAATAGCTAACTGATGCAGAAATTTGTACCTGAAATGGAATGCTTCCATAACAAATACCTGAAATACATGGCATTGGTTTTGAGACTGGGTGGCATGTAGTAAGGACAATGTTATAAGAAGCTGGTAAAATAGCACTCATGTTATGTAATCATGAAACATTTGGTAAAGCAGTCACTTGCAATAACCTGGAAGGCAGAAAAATGTACCTAAAGCATTTGTCAAGTTGGGTAAAGAGGTTTGAGGCAAGTTGTTCAAAATATAAGCTGCCTGCTATTAATTACATTTGAAAGAGATAAATTCAAGAAGGAATTGACTAGTTTGCAAGGATAATTTCAAGGTATTGTAAAGAGCCCAGAAATTACCAGGTTGAAAATAAAATGATTTTTCACCAAATCAAAGATGTGGCTATTGCAACACAGTCTTGGGGAGAAGACCAAATTTGGTGCTTTTTAATGTAAGATTTTGTGGGTTGTTTCACAGCAGTAGATGACTGACAGCTAGGCACTCTACCAATCACTTTGCGTGCATTATCTCATTTAATCCTTATAATTATCCCACAATATAATAATCCCATAAATGTAGTTTTATTATTATTCAAGTATGGTGAGGCCAATCAACAGATTAGAAAATGATTGCCATCGAAAGGATAGTTTGTAACTCACAATTCTGAAGAGGAAAGGTCATGCCATGCCAAATAGGGCCACCTGAGGAAGCAGTAGAGTCAGCCAGAAGATAGAGGGAAGTGGAGAAAGTGTAGCAAGATCCTTAAATATGTTTTCCATGGGAAGGAACAGGCAAGACAGAATAAGCAGGTTTAAGACTGAGTAGTTTAAATAATTTGGGCTCTGGGGTATAGGGGCCGTCCTGAGTCATCTGGTATCTGGCCCTGGGGCTATTTAGGGCAGAAAAATATTAGCCCTGAGAATGAGAGCCCAGTAGCAGAGGTGGTAGGGTGTACAGACTCTGGATTGGTTAATTTTCATATTAAAGACTTGATTGCAGGCAAGTCCTTTATTATCTCTAGGAATTGGCTAGTCTTGGGAGGGGCAGTCTCTCCAGGGTCAGCAAGGCCTCAGACATGAAAGCATCAGAATAAATCGACATGTTATTCAGCAGGCACTAGATTCCTGCTAAAGAGAATCCTGCTCCATAGGGTCAGCCCCTGCATGACAGCTTCTCCACTGTAGTCACTGGCCAGTCCTCACAACCAATCAGCCAGAGGGTCAGTCCCTCCCATTGATGTGCCAACAGCAATCAAGACTTAACTACAACAAGAGGGCACATACGGCCCCCACAAGTGACACACCTGGAGCACCTGGCTCAAGTGATCAGAGAAACTGTACAATTGGGCTACACAGGACACCTACTATATAAGCCACAAAATAAATTCATAGATACAGAGAACATTTTGATGGTTACCAGATGGGAGGGCATTGGGGGAATGGGTGGAAAAAGGGAAGAGATTAAGAAATACAAATTGATAGTTGCAAAATAGTCATGGGGATTTAAAGTATAGCATAGGGAATATAGTCAATAATATTATAATAACTATTTATGGTGTTGGATGGGTACTAGATTTATTGGGGTGATCGCTTCATAAATTTTACAAATGTCTAATCACTATGTTGTACACCTGAAACTAATATAATGTTGTATGCAAACTGAAAAATAAAAAAAATTATTTTAAAAAGACATGCTTAATACAGTAGATGCTGTCATTTCCATTTTAAAGATGATGAAACTGAGGCTTAGAGAGGTCTTGAATTATGCTTGGGGTTACATAGTTATCAGAAGTAGCTGGGATTGGAACTCATTGGTGGGTTAGATTCCAAAACCCACGCTTTTTAAAACTGTTCTGCCTCTCCCCCCATAAATATCTGTGTTCTCTTTACTGTGATTATGTAAGGAGAGCATGAGTATGATAAGTGGAATAATAGCCCCTCAAAATAATACTTCTCAAAGATGTCTTTGTCCTAATCCCCTAAACCTGTGAATACGTGAGTTTACATGGCAAAGGGGGAATTAAGGTTGCAGGTAGATTTAAGTTTGTAAATCAGCTGACCTAGAGATAAGGAGATGATCCTGGATTATTTGGGTGGGGGACCCAATGTAATCACAAGAGTTATAAATAGAAGAGGAAGAGGGAAGAGTCAGAGTCAGAGAGAGACTGGAGAATGCTATGCTGCAGCTTTGAAGATGGAAGATGGGGCTATGAGCAGAGGAATACATGCAGTGTCTAGAAGCTGGAAAAGGCAAGGGAATGGACTCTCCTCTAAATCCTCCCGAAGGAATGCAGCCTTCTTGGCACCTTGCCTTTATCCCAGTAGATCCATTTTGGACTTCTGACCCCCAGAACTATAAGATAATAAATTTGGGTTGGTTGAAGCCATGAAGTTTATGGCAATTTGTTACATAGCAATAGGAAACCAATAAAGTGAATATCTCTAACTAAGTGATTTCTGTATATGTACACATGTGGTTTTCTAAGTGCCTATGTCTTTTCAAAAGTCTAAATGTCTGAGTGAAGGAAGTCCCTTAGGTGACCAAACGGAGGTGCAGAATCTAGGAGATTCCTGGGAGGGCTGCAGACTTTCTATCTTTTCCTTTATTAGATGACCTCAACCCAACACAGTACTGTAATTTAGTTCAACAAGTGTGATGTGTCAGAGAATCTAAAGGTAAGTATCTATGAGAGTGGGCGCAGACATCTGTGTTCAGGTACTTACACATGCAGGTGGACATTCATATGCGGATGGACACATGCATATGAACACCTTTGTACATGCATGCATGTAGACAGGTGTTCTTATGTTTATGCATATGTGCAGGCATGGGAACACATGCATGTGCATATATAAGGCACATGAGAACACATGTGTATACTTCTATATGATATGTGTATGTGTGTGTGCATATGTGTGTGTACCCTGTATTCACTTGGGGATCTCAGGCTTGAGATCATAGACCTTCTAACATTTCTAACGGGCACCTTCATGAGCCAGGCCCTGGGCAGGGAGTTAGTGCGGGGCCACTGATAGGAACCATTAATTTGCCCTTTTCTCCCTGGGGTGGGAGAAAATGAAACTTGTTTTCCATTTCTACACTATGAGAAGAAGTGTATTGATTTTACTCACTTCTGATTGTTCACATTAGAGGCTTGTTTCTAAGTAATTGGTACCCAGATCATTTGTTTTACTGCACAAACATATTTTACGGGTCACTTTTCCCCTTTAAGACATAGTCTTGGGTGAACCCAAAACGGGTCCATTTTGTAGATCGGTGCTGCCCTGCATGGAAAGCATCTCTCAAAAAGCAAGTCGGCTCCTTTGGTGACCCCCTTTCAATTGTTTATTTGGTCATCCATTAATTTGTCTAAAAAATTGCGTTGAGTGCCAGTGATGTGTGGACAGAATTCAGTGACTGGGGATGGGCTGTGGTTGAGGGGCATCAGCAGGTCCTTGCTTGCAGAACCATCACTCTGGGACTGACAACTCAGCCTAGAGGAAGCCTTCCTTCTATCCTCCTTAGGAAGCAGGAAGAAAATTCAGGGCTGAGGAAAAAAAAAATAAGTAAGAGGGAACATGTGGGACAAAGAGTTGAAGCACCAGGCCAGCAAAGTCTCTTCCTCTAGCCTTTGCTCACCTGCACTGACATCTCAAAGGATGGTACCAGTTTTCCCATCCAGTCCTTTCCATGCTTAAAAAGAGTTAGGAGGATGCTTCCTTTCTCTGGCCCACTCCCTCCCAGGTCCACATCTGACCCTTTTTTTCACATTCTGACTTGAGTTCAACACAAATTCCTTGTGATGAAATTTCTTTGAGGGCAGGAGCCATCCCCAACTCACAATCTCCATCTTCCCCAAGATAGATGTCTAATACCACCGCTGATCCATTCAGCTTACTCCACCTGCGTAAATACTGAGAGAGGTACCTGGGATGGAAAATGGCAACCATCACTCCTAGAGATGCTAACTGTTTGTCTGGATACCTAGCACTGATCCCCCATCCCAACCCCTGTTTGTTGTCTCCCTCAGATTTTCTTAGTTTGATTCAAGGCTGATTTCATTTTTTTTAAGGGGAAGCTAAGAGTAGCAGTTTCTTCTCATTTTTCAAGGAGAGCGTGGGTTACTAAGCTTTAGTGCCATCTGCTACCACCCAGTGCAGAGAAGGGAAGATACAGGTCCAAAGGCAAGAAAGGGTTTCATTTTTTCATCCACCCCCAGAGGGGTAGGCTTCTTTCTGGTAGCCTTTAGGTCCCTGAGGAACTGGGTCTGCCTGTGTGCTCAGAGGAAGGTCCACCGTTCTTCCAGGAGGCCTTAGCTGGCACAACAGCAGTGGTAGGTATTGAGATGTATCTCCTATCATCTCAGTGGAACTTTCTTATATAAGGTAAAGCAAGGAATGCTAATTGCCTTCAAAATAGCCATCTTTCTCTTTGTCCTTCATAGCAGAACCACAATACTATTTTATATGGCAATGGAACTAACTAAAGGACTATGCTTTCTTGCAGCTACAGGTAACCAGTCGCTTGGGAACAGAAGTAGTTGTGTAGAGCTTCTGAGAAAGTGCTTTGACAGAGGGAGAGACAGTGAGTGGCATGTGACTTCTTCCTCTTTCCTTCTGCCTGAAATCTGCCTGGAATGCAGATATAATGGCTAAAGCTCCAGCAGTCATTTTGGGTCATGAGTAGTCTTGAAGACAGAAGCCATGGTAGTGCAGAAAGAGTGAAGATCCTCCGCTCCTCAATACCATGGAAAACTTTGTGCTGCTTATCTTTTATATGAGAGAGAAATAAATTGTATTTCCAGTTTCGGTTACTGGTTTCTGAATGTGACTCCTGATGTATGAGGCTAATATAGTCATAGCTTTCATCAAGAATAGCTGGATATTGAAGGGCTGGGTGGCCCATGCACAAGTAATCTATCAATCTTTTAAAATTCTATTACTAAAATCCAAATATGCTCTTTTATTTCCAGCAGAGCATTGGGTCTAAAGCTAGACTGGTGCATCATAACAACACTGCACCAGCCTTCTCTTAATTTAAGGCTCATAAGGATCTCACTAAATTGGGGATAGTGAGGTGACCAAAGGGAGAAAGCTTTATTATAAAGTTGCAGATACAAGGGGAGCCCAGGCCCCGCAAGGGGATTTTCCCAGAGACTCCTCCAGCACAGGTCTCCAGAACAAAGTAGCAACCAACATGGGTGAAGGTGTCAGGCATGGCAAGCAGCCAGGTTGTGCAGCCCCGCAGAGCCCACTCCACTTCCCCGAGGCTGTGCATGAACATGTGCAGGGCTGACAGGCAGCACCTATTTGCCTGGATGGGTTACTAAAGTCAGTGCTTGTTCTGGATGGTTGGTGGCTGTGCCATGCTACTTAACTATTTTGAATGTTACTCTTGCATAGTACAAGGCTTTTAAACCTGACAACCTCCTCCCTTGATGATGTATTACTTCATCTCCAGGTTCCCCCTGGAACCATGGCATCCACCTGAGTTCAAACTATGTGTTCATATAAATGATTTATTTTACACTTGTGCAACTCTACATAATATTGAAAGAGGAGGGGAATGGCCTGAGCTTGTGAATTAAGGGGCCACGGAGGCCCTTGCTCCAAGTGGATAATTCTCAGTCTCTTTCTGTTGTTTTCTTTAATTTCCTATTTGGTTGTCTTTTGATCAGTACAGGTATGCTTTGGCTGAAAATTAATTATATTCTCACTGTACAGCTAACTTTTTCTCTGTGGCAAAAATAACAAGCTCTTTACCTTCAAACACAGACAGCCACCTATTGCATGATGTTGTGTCCTTCAAATGGCATTCTGCCTTCTGAAATAGATATCCACTCAGCATGAGCAAGTGCCAGCCCCTGGGCCTTTTCCAGTCTGCTCCCTTCTCTATGGTTGTTAATCTGGCCATTCTAGCCCCACCTGAGGCAAAGCATGGCTCCCACTACTTGTTATAATTCTTCATTCTAGTGACATGATGCCAGGCTTCTTGGACGCTCAGACCATTATCTCAGAGTTCTAAATAACTTCTGACCAGGGGTGAGTTCAGAGGCCCCTGCCGTCTACTTCCTAGAGTGGTTTTGGGGTGTGAGTCCTCAGGTGTCCCTTTAATAATTCCTTTTGGGCAGAAGTGGAAGTTCCCGTCCCTTCCATTACTGAGTTTTTCTGCTCATCTATTTTGCTCCATCCTGAATCTCACAGGTTCTATTCCCCTCATTCCAGTCCAGAGGAGGAATGCAATGCAAGACTATACAACGAGGAGGGGATCTCGGAAAGCTTCCTGATTCCATGAGAGTTTAAAGATGTTCCTGGAGGACTTCCTATTCAAGATGATGAGCCATACACATATTATTTCCTCTCCTGTTGCTAAAATGATGATAGACTACATAGTATAGTCCCATAACAAGGAGGACAATGAGGGATTTAAAAATATTTCTGGAAGGCAGAAAGTGCCTAAATAAATACTGGTTGATGAAACAGAGTGGAAAAACTCCTAGAGCAGAATGCATACTAAGAGGGTATGGAGGAGGAGCGATGAGATGCTTAATAGAGCCCGGGGAAGGCCTCAAACTTAAGAGATGACAGGCAGGGCATTAGGCTGGCCTAAGGTGTGAGAGAGTGAGGCTGAAAACAGAAGGAATAGTTGAAGATCTGTACAACAGTTGCCCCTCACAACCCTCTCTCTCTCTTCCCAAATGTAAACTAGATGATAGTTTGAAATTTATCTCCAGGACAAAACAGAAATTATATCTTG
>NW_011888831.1:1088125-1092473 GCF_000151845.1 Pteropus vampyrus
GTTTGGCATCTCATTTGGGTGTCTGAAATCTATGCTGCAATGTCCAAAATGGTAGTCATTCACCACATGGCTATTTACATTTAAACTTACATTAATTAAAATTAAACAAAATAAAAAATTAAGTTCCCCAGTCACACTAGCCACATTTCAAGTGCTCAATAGCCACATGTGGCTAAGGCTACCATATTGGGCAGTATAAATATAGATCATTTCCATCAGTGAAGAAAATTCCAGTGGACAGTGTTGATCTATAACATTAGGTCATATATATACAGCCAAAACTTGCATTTTAACATCGTTATATAGATTTATATACACACGAACATACATCAATCACTTCTTTTTAAAACAATTTAATTTATTTTATATATTTTTAAATTGCGGTATAATTTATGTATAGTAAAATGCACAAATCTTAAGTATACAGCTTGATGAATTTTTAATATGTGTATGCCACTGTGACTACCACTGAAATCAATACATGGAACATTTCCATCGTTCCAGAAAATTCCCTCATGCCCCTTCACAATCAATATCTTATCTTACCCCCTTACCCCTCTCCCAGGTAACCACTCTGAAATCTATCACCATAGATTAGTTTTGCCTGTTCTTGAACTCATATATGAGGTCATACAATATGTAGTATTTTGCATCTGGTTCTTTCAGCATAATGTTTTTGAGATTCGTTCATGTTGTGTGTGTATGAGTAGTTTGTATTATTTTGTTGCTTAATCATGTTCCGTTGTATAAATATGCCAAAATTTTTTGATCTGTTTATCTGTTGATGGACATTTGGGTGCTCAGACCATTATTGCTCACTTTGGGCCCATTAATCCGAGTTCTAAATAACCTCCAACCAGGGGTAAGTTCAGAGGCTCCCAAAACCACACCTGGAAACTGTCTGTTTCCTAGTGTGGTTTTGGGGTGTGCTTATAATGGATAAATACACTATGAACTTTTGTTCTCAAGTCCTCTTGTGGTATGTTTCCCTCTTTAAGATGATCTTCATGGACTTTCTGTCTCAGTCACCATTATCCTATGACTGCAGAGCTGACCCAGGCTGGGGTTTTCTGGGTAAGAATTTGAAGGCAAATCTTAGCTGAACCTCTCTCTTCCAAGACAGGTGAGGAGGAGAATGGTGAGTATAAAATTTAAACAAGAAGAAGACAAAGGAAAATATTTGGAGCAGATTCATTGACGGCTGAAAAATGGGTTGATGCCTTGGGTGTTACTTTTGGTATTATTTACTTTGTAGGGTTTTGGTGCGAAATTGTGAGTTCTCACAAAAACAAGGCAGGAGGAACCTCAGGTCCTTAAGGGTCCTTGGGAATGAAACATATGTCACTGGACTCTAGTGATGAGAAACTGGAAATAAAGGGTCTGCCATTTACTTGTTTCTGGTGCTCCCTGGTTCCTATTCAGCAACCCCCAGGGACGCCGTGCAATTCAGAAGACTGCATGTTAGATTTCAGGTGATGTCTGTCAGAATCCTCGTGCTGAACTCCACTGTGGCTAGCAAGGGTATGGAGGAAGATGGTCTCAGGACTTTGCAGAGTGAGCATTCATTCTTTTCTGTTCAGGTTAACTCCACTGCCTTCATGACCTGTCTCCCTGGTTGAAATCCATTTTCCCTCAGGGACAGCCATGGTGCAGGCTCCTAGACTATGAGCTGGTCTAGACTCAACTTCCTGCTGATTAGTCCTGGGAGCCCTGGCAATGCTAGTCACCCTGTGACTCCAGCCTTCATCTGCACAGCTCCATGCCCTAGATCAGGCCTTGTTCCTTCTTACCTGACCAATGCAGCAGCTTTCTTGAGAGTTCCCTTGCCTCCAGGCTGGCCCATGCCAGGGTGATCATCTTAAGATTCAAATCTAGCCTATCATTTCCAACATTAAAACACTTCACTGGTTCTCAGTTGCCCACAGGATAAATCTAAACTCCTAGTTATGGCATAGAATGCCCTGCGATCTGGCCTAAAGTTGCCTTTCCAAAGCCCTTCTCTTGACTCTCTCATGTCTACCACACACTCCAGCTCTGCAGGGGGTTCTCCTAGCTCTCTGCCTATGCAACATAGGGCTGGGTAAAGGGCGAGGTGAGTGAGCACTTGCCACAGGTGCAAAATTTAAGGGGTGCCCCTAAACTAAGAAACCAAGATAAATAATATTTAAAAGACAACAAAATTAATGCAAAAAAAAATCATGATGTACAAAGCATTGGAATTTTACACAGAGACAGGCTTTGACAGTGTGGTTCCAAGCCACATTAGAGCCAAGGCAATGGGAAAATGTGCATTCTTACATGTGTGCTTTTATGCTTTTTAAAAGAGTTCATTTAAATATTGAAAAATAGAAAAGTAGATGTATTAACACTTATGGCATTATTTTTAGTTTAAATATTTTATTTTTACCAAAACCAGAATTTATTATAATTTCACTTTCCTGGCTTTAACAGAAGCAAACACTTCAGTGATATTTGCAAAATCTAGTTGTGGGAAAGAGTAGATTTTGCATCAGACTTTGCAGAACACTGATGTAACAATGTCATCTTTTCCTGGGATGCCCCTGTCTCCTGTCTAGGTGGCATAGGGTAGTGGTTAGAAACAAGTCTTGAAACTGGGCCACATCAGTTCTATATCCTGGCACCACTACTCACTAGCTATGTGATTTTGGGCAATTCTCTGCACCTCAGTTTCTTTATCTTTAGAAGAGAGGTGATAATAACAGAAGCTCTCTAATAGGGCTGTTTTGAGGATTAAATGAGACAGTCCATGTAAAGCACTTAGAAAAATGTGAGGTCTAGAGTAAGTCCTTGAAGGAGTAAAATGTGAGTTATTATCCTCCTCAGGTGTGTTCTTACTTATCCTTCAAAACCTAGCATGAACTAGAGGAGCCATCTCTAACCATTCTAGGAAGAGCTAGCACTTCCCTCTTCCCTGGGCTCTTCAGACCTCTGTGCTTCCCTCCAGTATTTCCTTAACCACATGGCATCAACCTCTTGTCTTTATTTTCTATTTCCACCACTAGCCCATGGGCAGCCCAAATGCAGTAACCATGGGGCATCTTCTGGAAAACCATGCTCAGCCGTGCATGGTGAACTTGCTCTGCCGGCAAGGGTTCCAAGAGAGACAACTCTGTGCTCAGCTCTGGGCTTGCTCTGCTGTGAAGGAGAGAGACGATAAGTTTTCTGCTCTCGGGAGGTCAAAGTTGGGAGAAGAATTGACTGACAGGACACACAGTGACCTAAAATTACAGGCCAGTTTGGAATTCAGTGCCCAAATGGGCAGGGTGAGGGGTAACTCAGGGTCAGGAAGGCCTGACAGTATTCTAGAGGAAGAGCTTAGGCCTGCCATCATTCAAAGGCCTTTGGTGTTTCTTGGACACTGTGAAATGAGCCAGTCTGAGGAGTCATGGAAACTATAAGAGTGATCCCTGGGGTCTGAGCAACACTTCAAGCCCTGCATGGGGGCTCTTGGGTAGGGCTAGTATCCACCTTATGGGCATCCTTATAGTCAAAAGAGTGGTGTCCACTGGTTCTATTTTGGGATTTCCCACATCCTGGGATGTGGAAACAACTCTTCATCTGAGGAGGTTCCCACCCCACTGATTTTGCATCTAACCTCTATTCTAGGGCCTCTGGGACTGCTTCTTCTCTTTCTCTGTATCAGTCAGGCTCCAACAGAGAAAGAGAAAACAGTAGGACACATATACATATATATGTGTACATGAATATGTACAGGTTGTATGTGTATGTTTGTGTATTATTTCAAGGAATTGATTTATGTGATCAGAGTGCTAGCTGGGCAGGCCAGACCATCAGGAAGGACAGCCTGGAACTCTCAGGCATGAGCTGAAGCTTTTGTCCACAGGTAGATTATCTTCTTCAGGGAAGCCTCAGTTCTGCTCTTAGGACCTTGCTCCTGATTAAATCAGACTTACCGAGAGTATTGAGAATAATCTCCTTTACTTAATGTCAGTTGATTGTAGATATTAATCGCATCGCCAAAATATCTTCTTAGCAATATCTAGATTACTGTTTGATTGAATAACTGGGGACTATGACCTAGACAGGTCAATGCATAAAACCAACTATGGAATTTCCACATATATTTCCTGGATGTATGGATGAAGAAGAAAACAATTCAGTTTCTTGTCTCCTGTGTCAACCGAGAGGCAAGAGTAAAAGGGATTCCCATGGGTTACAGTTGAAGGAGGTGATCACAGACTCCCCTCAATAACTCAGGTAGAAGCCACACTCTCACAAAAGTGGTGTGGACATCCTCAGTCCCACACATAGTCCCACAGATAAAGCACTTCTTTAGGTGGTGAGAAAAGAGTCAGCAGGAAAAAAA
>NW_011888831.1:1092998-1094624 GCF_000151845.1 Pteropus vampyrus
ATCCATCCATCCATCCATCCATCCATCCATCCATCCATCCATCCATCCATCCATCCACATTCCTATTCGTTCATTCAATAGATATTTACTAAAAGGCCTATGATGATGCAGGCACCATGCTTTGTGTTGAGGAAGCAATTAAACATAGACAGCTCCTGACCCTAGGGAATGTACTGCCTAGTAGTCAGACATTAACACAAATGCCAAATTGCAATGAGACAAGTGCTGTGAAGGAAAGGTATATGTGCTGTAAAAAACTGCAATGAGAGACTGAAACTAGTCAGGAGGCAAGGAAGACTTCTTGGCTCTAAAAGATGAGGAGTGGACTTGCTGAAAGCAGAGAAGGAAGAGCCATATGTGGCTGAAGAAAGACTGCTAAGAACACGGAATGAAAAACAGCTAATATGGCCAGAGTGCAAGCATCAAGGAGAAAATTAGAGATAAGTAGGGGTGATCTGTTCAGGGCCAGTTTTAGTCTTTTTCATTGAAAACAATAAAAATATTTTAGGGAGGAAGTGAATGATCAAATTTATGTTATGTATGGCTTGGGGGAGGGGAAAGAGGTGAGGTGGGGAGACCATACAGGAGGCTGGTGTAGCTGTCTCGTACAAGGTATACATACCTGATGTCTCTGAGCTAACAAAAGAATGAATGAAGGATTTAGATGACCAAACTGGGTTCCTTTGCTCTCAGATCTGTCCTTCCACTTTCTCCACTCTGCTCTGTGTGACCCCTGAAGGCAGCGTTTCCTAGGCTATGTGTCAGTGCCTTTTAACAAGGCTCAGCCAGTCAGAGGCACTTATGGAAGATCAGGAGGCTAGGAAGAAGGGAAGAACTGGGATATTTCCACCTACACTGCTTTGCATGGAGTCTCCAGTAGCAGGCGTACTTTCTTTGTAGGTCCAGCTTCTTCAGGGTAACCCTGGATCCCCTAGTTATGCTTCTTCTGTTTCTGTGGTCTGAGAGCGGTAGTAACTTCCTACTGTTGCTAACATTTGGTTGCTTCATTGTCCTGCTTGGCTTCTCAGCTTTCCCATCACCTGCATAATCAAGTCTCTGCATTCAGGTCCCTCTGCTTTTAACCGTCAAAAGTAGGTTCTCTTTCCTGGTTGGATCCTGATTAATACAAGACTGAATTATGGATGTTGCTTCTCTGCTCAGGATCTCAGCCCTTCTGGGGGAAATTCCCACCTACATAAAAACAAAGGAGAAATTCTTTTGGACACAAAAGAAGAGATGTGCAATTTGCATCTGAAAGAAGACATGGCTTTTTTTCTAAGAAATAAAAGTATAGGTAAACATGTCGGGGAGAGAGAATAAGATGAGGTTTTGGGGGAATAAGTAATAATTACAATAATAACAACTTCTGATTGTGAGACCTCTAGTCTGTGCTGGATGCCTTGCATATATTCTTATTAACCCCTGATAGGAGAGATATTGCTTTCATTTGACAGATGAGCCAAGGGAAGTTAGTAAATGGCAGAGCTGAAATCTCACTCTCTCCGAAGCCTATGGTCATTCTGTGCAGCATGCTGAGAGAATAACCATCACAGAGAAATAGCAATATGTTTATTATTTATACAGGTAAATATATAAAAATATAAAATATGTTGTGTATATATATTA
>NW_011888831.1:1100434-1118238 GCF_000151845.1 Pteropus vampyrus
TCACTATTTCCTCAGCAATGGTGTGTGGGTTCCTCAATTCCTACTATTCACTTCACAATTCTTGTCCTTGATGATGGGCTTGTGGGTTAATCTGGGACTATAGAATACAGAATAAGCCCTTGGCTATTCTCATGGGATTAGATTTGGCCCCTCAGGCCCAGGTGCTCACATCACAGCAGTCTGTAAGCCTTTGCCTAAGCTGTCACTATTACAGGACAGGCTCTCCTGCTGTCACTCCACCAATCTGTGCTCATTACTTCTTTCATTCCATTTGACTTTTCAGATTCAATTTTCTGAGGAAGGCTCTGTGGACTTTAAACTCCCTCAGGACAGAGTTATGGGTTTATATTCAGTCATTATAGATTTGTTCCCATCTTTCCTTTATCTCCAAGTTGCCTTACGTACCATTTCTTTCTAAAACACAGCTTAAACCTTGTCATTGTTAGATACAAACTCTCCAGTGGCTCCCTATTGTCTGGAAGGGTGACTGGTTAATTTTCTCCCTTCCTTGAAACACTTTTCCCTCCTGGGTTTCCTATCTCACCAACTACCCTTTCCCCATCTCTTTTACTGGCTCCTCTCCACCTCTCAGACTCTGAAATGTTGGGATACCCCAAGGCTCTGTCCTGGTACCTCTTGTCTTTCGTCAGCTATGCTCACACTTGTGGTGATCTCATCCTTTCTCATGTTCGTACTGAGTACTCCTTCCAAATTTATACTTCTAGCTCATATCTATTCCCTAATCCTAGGTTTATATATTCAACTTCCTTGGGATGAAAAAACAAGCTGAGTGAATCCAGTTAGTTGTATTGATCTTTTCAAAGAGCCAAATGTAGAGGACTGTATTTTCCCAGGATGGCTGTAACAATATCCCTCGTGATCTTCCTATGACGTGCCCTGACACTCCTCCCATGTGAAGTCCATGTCCTTTCCCCTTGAATTTGGGCAGACCTTTGTGACTGTCTTGACTGATAGAGAGTGGCTGACACAATGCTATGTTTCTAAGGCTTGATAAATATGCCCTGCTCTCTTGAGATGCACTTGGAACCCAGCCAACACACTGTGAGGAAGCTCAAATAAGCCCATGTGAAGAGATTGTGAAGAGGCCACATGGAAGTGTTCTGGCCAACAGCCTAGTGAGGTCCAGCTGACAACCAGCTTCATTCACCTCATGTGTGAGTTAAGATGCCCCCGGATGATTCCAGCCCCCAGCCACTGTGTTAGCCCCATTTGATGAATCTTCCCAGCTAAGGCCTCAGACTCTGGGAGGAGAGACAAATTGTCCTCACTGTGCCTTATCTGAACTTCTGACCCTCAAAGTCCATGAACACAATGAAATCGTTGCTTTAATGCCACCAAGTTTAGGGAGAGTGTTACGCGGCAACAGTAGCTGGAATGTCAGATCCACCTGGGGTCCACGACAACCCTCCGGCCCCAGGATCAGTGAGGCCTGCCCTCTTCTCTGCATCTCCCTTTTCTTGGATTTACTTTAGATATGACCTCTCTTTTTGTGTATACTTATAGTGACCTACCTCTTCTTCCAACCTTCTTACACAGGCCAACCAGACCACATGCACCCATTCTCTAGTCACACTGAGTCTGGACTCAGACACTCAATGCTATTTCATGCCCACATGCCTTTGTATGCATAACTCTTCTGTCTCGCCAGTTATTCTTTTTACTGCATCTCTTAAACCTCTCAACCTGGAGAACTCCTACTCACCCTTCAATAACTAATCTAACAATTTGCTCCCTGTAAAGAAGGCTCCAGAAGGCTCCAGACTCAAATGTCCATGGAGTGAAGTTAAGGCTGGTGTGTGGTGGGTGCTGAAGACCCTACGTTTGTCTACAGGACAGCTGTTACCTGGCTCCAGATAATTGTTGCCCCCTTGGATTGTGGACTCAGTGTGGCTAGACCTTCTTATCTTCTAAGACAAGTCAGGTTTTATGTGAAGTCTCCTGATTTAAAAATCTTTAAGGAGGCCAAACAAGCTGAGTTGCCTCTGGCCTCTAGGCCACCAAATCCTAATCCCTGCCTTAGCTGATTAGCCACTTCCCACCAGAATACATTCCACAGTGTTTCTAGAGAGCTTTCCAGACTATATAGAAATAATTTTTAATAATGACCATGTAGCTGTGAACTCCCTGAGGGCAAGGTTGACCCCTGTACTAGCCATTTCTGTAACTCCCCTGATTCACAAAGGGCCTGATGAGTGGCAGGCTAAGGAGGCCATTTGTGTAGTTAGTACCATTGTCTCCACAGCCCTGTTTTCTGAAACAAGGTTTCAGACGCTCACCTCCACTGTCCTCCTCATAGCTCAGCCCCGACGGGCTCCAAGCCCTACCTCCTTCCTCATTGTGCCGCCCCACTCATTTTCTTCTGCAGGCTGCACTCCTCTGAAGCAGCTCTCCACACTCTGAAATCTCCCCTCCATCCTCGCCCCTTTCACACTCCTGTTTGGCATCTTGGAGCCTGAGATAGTCAAAAGCCCTTCTGGTTCTAGTGTGTAAATCTACTCTGAGACGGGTGCCTCTCCAAGCCTGCTGTCTTAGTAGAAGAAGGACACTTACAGCTGATTATCACATTACCGCGGTGCTGATGTACCACACCGATCCCTAAGTTAGATTGCACAACACTGAGGAAATTAGTGCTTCAGAAGAAGTTGTCAGCAGCATTATAGATGCTCTGTCATCAACAATATTCCAATATCCTCTCCAAAGGAGCTAACGACACTGACAAAATACATAGAACTGCTGTTCACTTCCATGCATCCTGATAAAAGGCAGCACGTCTGGATGTGGGGCACATTATTTGGTGATGGCAAAACATTATCTTTTCTTTATGAATAATAGAAGACATTTGGCTTGCTCATAATCTTTCAAAAACTGTAGTCATAGTAACATGTGTTTTGCCCGTTAACATGAGATGCTTTTTCCTTCTTAAAGAAAACAGCCAATTTTATACAATGTGTTATCTCCCCAACAGTGCAATATTCATTATATTTGCAACTCAACCAAAGTCAGAGATAATAAAAAAAATTGTCTTTGCTACTGTTGAGATTCTTGGCTATTACCCCTGTGGGGTGACATGTAAGCCAAATTCTTTTTGGCCAAAAATTGTAGTTCAGAACAAAGAGAAAAGTGTCTGATGGAAAGAATCATCAGTCACTATACACAACTTGGGAGGTAGTCTGCCTACATTTGCCATTTTCCAAAGGAAAGAATTAAGTATTTCAGGTTTCAGGAGAGGTAACCAAAATAGAAGAGAAATTCCATGTGTGTTCAAGCCCAAAGGTGTCCCTGTCTCTAGCATCAAGGCGATCCTGCTGTGTGGTTGTGGTGGGACACAAACATGGGGCATAGTTTCTCTTTTTTTGTAATTGAAACACTTCAATAGGGGGATGGGGAATTTGTAAGAGCAAGCAGGAAATGTGTGTGCTTAGGGTCAGAATGTTAGAAGAAAGTGGTATTGATTATCTTGGAAAGGGCAGCAGGTGGCTTTCAGGAGATGTGATTACCCATTTCTTTTTAAAAAGCTTTATTGACATATAATTGGGAAATAAAATTGTAAGATATTTAAGGTGTACACCACGATGATTTGATATATGTATACATTGTGAAACGATTCCTCCCATCTAGTTAATTATGATGGCTAATTTCAAATATTTGAGAGGCCATTTGGGGCAGAGGGGTTCAGTTTGTTTTGGGTGACCCTGAGGGAAATAACTGGTACCTATGGGAGCACACAACAGGGAGGCATGTTTCAAGTCAGTCTGAGGAAGAGTTTCCTCCTTGTTGTTGCTGCCCAGATGAGGGGATGGGGTGAATGAGCATTTATGGTACTCAGGTGGTGAAGCAGTATTTTCCAATTTGAAGATACATTTGAAGGTGTCTCCTGCCACCTGCTAATACTGGTTCAAACTAAATTTTTTGTATCAAGGCCCCGAATGGAAGTATGATGTTGGGTCCCTCTGAAGTTTAATTCTGAGTTCTCATTAAAAGAAATTTGTTTTCAAAAAACCCCCAAAAAACAAACAAACAAAAACAACAAAAAACAAACAACAACAACAAAAACCTTGGGTCAGGTTCCCTGGGACACAACTCTGGGATGTATTTATGGATGCACAAGTTTATAAAGAAGTGCCCTTGTGATCATTATTTGGACAGAGGGCGGTAGAGGGACAAAGAAAGCCTGACTGGGCAGAGGGAAGAGTTGAGCTGTGACAAGAAGCAATAGAGGCTTTAGCTTATTCCACAAGAATCCCCAGAGTAGAGATGGCCTTTTAGCACTATCCTGAATTGAGGTAAGGGAGCCATTCCTTTGGAACCTTACACTGACTAGTCATTGGATGCAGTTGGGTCCCAGGTAGGGGTGTGACCTTGGACGAGGCTCTCTTCGGCTGAGGCCAATTCCAAGAGAACAACTCAGCCTAGTCATCAGATGCCTACATTCCCAGACGGTAAGGGAATGAGCCTTGGGCCTTGAAGAGGAATCTTGGTAGCACACCAGGGCATCAACTAGAGATAGCTGCTTGATGGGGGATGTTGTGACCTCTCCATTATATGACTTATGATGATCCTTTCAGTGTTCATATTCTATAATAAAATATAAGGTCTATAGAGAACTCCATGCATTCCCCATAGAGCCTCCAGCATGGGTCCTAGATGGAATCAGAGGTGCTATTTACTTAGCTTCTAGCTTAAAGCTCTTGGCTCCTGGGCAGCATCTGACCTATAGTCCTCTGTTTTAGAAATAACAGTTTATTCATTCAACTTTCATCCAAATACTATTAAATGCCCTTCTTTAGATCTAGAAACACAAAGGTAACAAAGTCTCACCCCTAATGGGATTACATTCTAATGGGAGATACAGAAAACAATAAACAAATAAAATAATCCTGGTAAGGGGATGTAGAATGATTATGCATATGTACTCAAAGAGGGAAGTAGTGATACTGGAACTTTGAGTAGTGATACTGGAAAAATCCAAATGCTCTGAAGTAGCTATGTTTATGAAAATCTGGGGAACAGAGTTCCAGGCAAGTGTAAAGGTCCTGAGGCAGAAACAGCCTTGGTGTTTTTAAGAAGACTGGTTTAGCTGAGTAGGGGAAGATGAAACTGAATTTCTGCAGACCAGCTGGCTCATAGTTGTATTTGGGGATGTAGAAGGTATTTTCAATGATAGTAGTCAAAAATCATGCATGGCTCTCATAAGAGAAGACTCCAGTTCTGTTATAGAGTGCTGATGTGAGACTGTCCTTGGAAAGTTAGAATAATTTCAGTATTCACCTTGCAGGATTGTTATGAGGATCAAAGGCTGTAATGCATGAAAGTGCTTAACTAAGTGCCTGGCTCATAGTAAGTACTCAATAAATGCTAGCCATTATTTGTGTTGTTTAATTCAGAGAGTTGAAGAGCTGGGGCATAAACCTAAGATTTTAAATTCTATCTAAGTCTTTTCTCTATAAGATCTCTCTCTCCCCGCCCTTCCCCTCCCTCTTCCCCTCTTCTTTCTCTCTCTCCTCTCCCTCAGTCTCTGTCTCTGTTTCTCTCTTTCCTTCTTGTCAGAGAGCCCAGCTGCATTCCTATAGGCCCAGGAGCAGGCAGCTCTCCATGGTACTGATGAGAACAGTGGGGTCCAGGCCTCAATTCCTCATTAGGGAACAGAGATTGATGGCTGTTGTTTTCCTTGAGCAGCCAATCAGCAGGGACTCTCCATCTGCTGGTGCAGGTAGAGGAACTTCCCTTAATGAGACCAGCTTCCCTAGAGCACCCAAGACCCCTTTTGGTCATGAGAACAGCTGCCTTTCTGCCCCCTTCCCACAAACACACTTAATCTTGCCTTGTTCATGCCCATACAGCCTCTATGGGAGGGGGTGGGGAGGTGCTGGAGCAGCAGGTTCTTCCTAGTCTCTGGGCTGCAGCGAAGCAGATTGGAAGTGGATTTATTTCTCCTGCTCTAGTGGTGCATAGCAGTTCCCTGATGAGGGAGCTGAAAGCTGGCCTTCTGGAAACACAGGCACTTTCTCCATGGAAACCCTTCTCAAGGAGAATGGTGACAAAAAACCGTGCCACTTCATCTCTCAATGAAGCCTTCTTTAATATCACCTAAAGTGAATTAAATGACAAGGACCTTGGAATTTCACTTCTCCCCATTCATTTCAGCAGGTGATGGGTGAGGGAAGGGCTCAGGACCCAGGCGAATGGAGGAAGTACTCTGAGAAGGGAAACTGTGATCCCAGAACTTAAGGGAGCCATGCATGGGTTTCAGTCTTGGCCCCATCACTAACTTGGGCAAAGGATTGATCAGTTTTCCCATCTGAAACTGAGGAAAAAAATATCTGCTTCAGCTTCCTTATTGAGCCTTTATGAGGATCAAACAGAAAATGGGATGAGAGAATTTGGAAACTAAATGTTGTGCACATTTCAATTGCTCACAGTTTTTGAGTGCTTTCAAAGGCCAGACTCAGTGCTAAGTACTTTGCATGCATTATCTCATGTAGTCTTTAACATTCTAAAGAGGTAGTTACTATTACTGTCCCATTTAAGAGATGAGGAAACTGAGGCCCCTGAGGAGTTATGTGTCTCTTCAAAGTCACTCAGCTACTGAAAGAGATAGCTGGAGAAAGAATTCAAGTCTGTTTGACTCCAAAGTTCTGGTCTCTTTCTTTGTGTCCTCATCCTTGTCCCTGTTTTGGAAGATAAGTTGTGACTGATGTTTCTGCAGCCCAGTGGTCCTAGTGGACTAACTCAGGCAGATGGCAGGGCTTGAGTTGGCAGATACATTCTGAGATGTCCAAGTGGCTGACCTTGAACACATCAGAGGGCACTTTGAAGAAGAGGGTTTGGCATTCCTTACCTCAGGGAGGGCACCATCTGCTCTGCATACTTTCAGATCAGTTACCTTTAGAATCTGTGAATTTCACTGACAATTTTGGGCAGTAGAGGTTAAGAAGATCAGATGTATGCTGCCTTATTTGTCTAGAGAGGGCAGAGATATGCCTGAAAAAGGAGCTTCCCAGAGTGTAGGAGGCACCTCTCATTGGCAACAAGAATCCCAACTTGAGGATTCTGCAAACAGCTGGAGTCCATCTTTCTTCTATCTGCAGCCTCATTTTCTAGCTCCAGGACACAGTAATCAATGGATGAATTTTGTTTTTATTTTGAAGAAACAAAATATGCTTTTAAAAACTCAGGTGAGAAACTCTAAGGAAGCCCTTCTGGGACAGACAAATAAATTGGATCTAGGGAAAGCTAATCAGGGAAGGATTCTGAAGTGAGATGAGTTGAGTTCCTACAACTGGGATGTCCAACTTTATAAGAGTGGGTGTGAATTTGGTCACATTTCATACTTTTAAATCAAAATGGATTTAGCCTCCACCTCCACACTTATCATATTTTTAAAAACCTCAGCTAATCTTGTGGGGCTTTTGAATTATGAAAAAGAACAATTCTCAGGGTGCACTCCATCCAAAATCATCAGTCTGGCTTCCACATGCTTGTGCTGGTAGAACTGGGAAATCCAACCAGTCCATCAGCAGGCAGCCTGAGTTTCAGCTGCTGTTAATGTTCTTATTGCCACAATGTGATGTTCTCCTGTCTGTGCCAATGATGTTGCACTTGCCCGTTCAGATCCCTGCACTGATCAAGTTGTTCTTTGGGACCGTGATCCTCTTTCCTAGGTGTTATCCTTGGCTCAGGGGCTCTACACTGGAACTCCTGAGCCAACAGTTCCTTGGTTCACCCTTGTGCTCTCAGCCACATTGCTGTCACATGGTGGGCAGCCATGGGAGTTCTGCCAGCCTCAGCCAAGCATGTTGCCAAAACTAACTCTCTCTTATATTAGCTTGGATCACCTCTCCAGGCTTTCCCTTCCCTTAGGGTAGTTCTCAGCCCCACATGTGTCATTTCCTGCTGTTGATCTCAGGATCATCAAAGACCCTCAGAGAGTTCAATAGGTTTGAGCTTCACAAAGGAAGAGGGCGACGTTGGCATATTTACTGAGAAGATGCCTGAGGAGCCAATCTCCAAGACACCTTCTGATTGCCAAGGAGTGTTGGCAGAAGCAGCCAACTGGAAAAATGTCCAGTTGCAGCCCTCTTCCAAAAGACAATGAGTGACTACTTACCGTTTTATATGGGGGCCGGGGGAGTTTTCCCAGAACAATTAACCTGCATAGAGAAGTAGCTGCAATGTTTAAATTTCATTCCCTAGAAATGTTTGAATTTTGTCTAACCAGTTATCCCATTGCATTTATAAGAAACCAAGAAGAAGCTCTCATGCTTCCAGCCTCCATTTTCTTGCTCTGACAGGTTCCTGAGGAGGGGCCTGGGCCTTTGCTCAAGCTTTAGGTTTGGTTTCTGCTCCAAGTGCTGGTGAATAGCTTAATCCTTGACCCCCTTCCTAGAAGGGAAGTCTTGCCTTGCTTTGGGCTATTTCTCATCTGATTGGGTTTGGCCTTGGTGGGAGGGTCTTTTTTTTTTTTTTTAATTTTGATAGACTTTTATTTTTGGAATAATTCTAGGTTTACAAAAAAGTTACAAAGATAATACAGAGAGTTCCTGTATCCCCTTCACTCACTTCCTCTGTAGTTAACATGTTACATAACTAGGTACTTTCATCAAAACTAAGAAATTAACATTGGTACAAAGCTATTAGCTAAACTATAGGTTTAATTGGGATTTCATCAGTTCTTTTACTAATGCTATTTTTCCGTTCTAAAATCTATTCCAGGGTATCACATTGTGTTTCAGAAAAGCATTTGTTTTTATCACTTTGTCCCCAGGGTCCAGCCCAAATCTTGGAACAGGTAGTGTGTGAAGGATGAATGAATGAGTGAATAAGCACTAATAAAGGACAGCCCTCCACCCTATTTAGTTGCTACTAGAATGGGGCTAGTATCTGCCAAACATGCTGGGAGACCTCAGTGATTCACTAAGTTCCAACTACTAGAGGCCTGGTCAGCTTTGCTGCTAGGACAGCCCCTCAAATACTTGTCTTAGGTCCTCTTGTCTCTATCACCTTGGCTGCTCTGCCAGGGTGAGAATAATGGTCCAAGGCCCAATTCTGCATCCCATGCCTGTAGGAAGAGTGTGTAGATTTGTGTGGATGTGTGGGTATATCTTCTACAGGAGCAGCTTGGAAGATGGGTATATCCTCTCAATATTGAGAAATGGTCACGGACCCTTGGGAGCTTGCTGTAGGGGTGGCCAGCATCCTCTTTGTTCTCATGAATTCCCTTTATTTCTGTGTCACTCAGAGTTCAATCATAGAAGCAGAAACATGTTAAGTTTTATAGAATAAGGAATACATGATAAGAAGTAGACTTCAGGCAATTGTGGGAGCTGGTTAAGATATCCATGTCAGGTTGTTATTCCTGTGTCTAGTGTTGGGCCTGAAGTCACTTTAACTCAGCAGGGACAACTGATAGAAAGGAAAGCTGGATGTGAACTTGGGGAGAGCAAGGACAAGTTGGAAACCATGAAGACAACCAGAACCAGCAGTGTCAGAGCTGGCTCATACCAATTTGTGAGAGCTGCTTATTTAATTTTTAGGAATTTTACAATCTAGTTGTTAAACACAGTCATTAAAAATTGAATTATATAAACTTACAACTAAGTAAATTACATTAAAAACAAAGGTAATAAATACTCAAAACTAATTACTTTCTAATTATTTTGCTGTCTTATTATTATCTATGTTCTTGAGGTTATTTATGATCATTATATCTGTATGGTGGAAATGCTATATAATGGTGTGCTATGGTGCACCTCTTCCCAACTCCTTGATTAGCGATGTCATGTTGGTAGCTTTAAATTAGCCCCGGTGGGAGTATTCATACCATAAAAATTGGCAAATGCTACAAATCAATCCTTGACTTGTTATTTTGTTAATTGTCTAGACTTACAAAGGTGATGGAGAAAACATTAATGTAAATTAAACTTAAAAAGTGCATAATATTTGTAGCAGTTATGTTGTGAATAAAGGAAATATTCTTTTGGTATTCAAAACTATTTTTCAATTTAGCAAAGAAGTAGCTTACAACATTGATGAACAAGTAAGATTCCAGCACACATCTTTCATGTTTCACTTCCATCTTAATTGTGATCATAAACAAGAACATTGACCAACATTCATGTTGGAACTTCACCAGCAGAGCTGGTTGTCAAACACTTACTAGTGCATTATCAACTGTGTCTATTTCTCATGGCCTCCAATCTTGATGACACAGGTGACTTGGAGGAGAAGCTGGCATCTTTTATTGAGGAGTTGAACATACACCTGGCTCAAGACTTGGAAAAATTGAAAGGAAGAGACCCATTAGGAGCTGGAGGATAAGCCAGATGTTTCCCCATACCTGCAAGGTGAGCCCACAATTGAGAGACGTTGTGTGTGACCTGCAACACTGCTTGGTTTCTGTCACTGACCTTCTAAGAGAAATGGCTTGTGCTTTATTTCTGCCTCTCAAATCTTGTGCATATTTCTCTTGGGACCACCCTGGCCCTGGAAGCATGTGGTAAAGGGAATTCTGAGAACTGTAGTTCTAGCTGAGATACGTTAATATAGCTCCACACCTTCCCTGCATCCAAGACATGATTTGAAGCTGGGACGTGGTCTTCACTGAGTGACACAGCTGTCGCTGGACCTGGGGTGTTCCAGTGCTGGCTGTTGTATGCATGCAGGTGGGTGCATGCGCACATCCAACAGTCAGGATCAGGGCTGCATGGAGTGGGTCTGTTTTGCCAATGTTCTGCCATTACCATCAATTCAGAACCTGAGGATGGGCCATTCTGGGAACTAAGCTTCTGTAGGAACAAATGGAATGACCCATATTAAGAGGCATATAAACAGTCTTTTTTTTTGGGGGGGGGGAACTGTGTTATTTACCACAATATGGTATGAAAAATGTCTGAATTGAAGGAGTGAAGGGGTTGGGAAAGAAAAACCATGAATTTCCTTTGGTGGAGACTTGCAGGATGAATGAGTGTCAGCTCCCTTGATGCACCGGCTGAGTGCCCTGAGTACCATTGTTGGGGAAAGGTGGGGGCTCATGGAAGTACATTAATACTCTGGCCTTGTGAGCAGGTGCCCTGAATCCTCCCCATGGGCTGGCATCCAGGCTGTTTGCTGGCACCTGCCAAGGCTTCTGTGGGCTCTGCCTACTTTGCCAAGTTTTCCCTTGCCTGGCTTCAAGGGCCAGGTCTTCATTTGCTTGGCTATGAGCATGGTCAGATGGGTCAATGTCTGAGTTGGAGGCTGAGCTGAGATGCTTCAGGCAAGCATGACCTCAGCCAGCTAGTGTCTGACCCAGCCTAGCCAGAGGTGGGTGAGATAGTTCCTGGGGGAGGGGCTCTGGAAAGAGGACAGAAAAGGTTGGTTCGGCCAACCAACACGATCCTGTTCTGGCTGTGTCCCACTTTCTTCCTCACTGAATGTGATAGAGAAACTCCCCTTTGTACTTCTTGAGACCCTATGTCACACGCATATCAAGTGGTGATATAACACAGGCCCTTGCCATTTGCCCCATGGCAGGTGCTTCTTCACCAGCTTGGCCATGTGAGCCAGTGAAAGCGGAGCTGCTGGAGAGCTCCGGCAGAGGTGGTGCCTGCTGCCTGCTGCCTGCTGCCTGCCAAGCTCACTCCTCTTAGACCTAGCTCTCTTGCACCTGCCACCTGCCTATGACCCATGTCCCGGACTTGGCTTCTACCTTGCTATAATCCTCCTGTTCTGATCTTTGTTTTGGGTTCCAGCTGGTTTTCTTTCCCTAATGGTCTCTGGGCTTGGCATCTGGTGCTTGCACAAACCATGAGCTGAGCACTCTGGGCCAGGCTGCCAGCACCCAGTCCTGCATGAATTCCTGTACTTTAAGGATGGTCATTAGAACACAAAGACCTTCCTGACAATCCTGGTGCTGCTGTCTGACCAAGCTGAACTTCTCATTAGAGCAGACAGGGACTCATTTGTCACACAAAGATGGGAGAAGTAGGGGGTGAGTACCCTTTAAGAAGGCAAAGAACAGTCTCCTTTATATAGAGCAGCTTTGGCTACAGTCCTGTCTGTTTCCTTCCTTCTTTCCTCCTGTCATTTTTCCTCTTCTCCATGATTCAAACATGGTGAAATTGAAATGCCATGAGATGATATTATTGTCGGAGGATCCAGCAACTTGTCTTTAAGATTCCTGAGGACATCCAAAAGCTAATTCTCTCATATGTCTGGTGGTTGCTGCTGGCTGTTGGCTGGGGAACTCAGTTCCTCTCCATGTAGTCTCTCTGTGTAAACTAGTTGGAGCTCCTTCTAGTTTAATGGCTAGCTTCTCCAGTGTGAGCATTCCCCAAACAGTGTGAACTAGGTGGAAGTCTACCCTTGCCTTAACCCAGCCTCAGAAGTCACATAACACTTCTGCTGAACTCTGTTGGTTGGAGCAGCCCTAACATGGCCAGTTTCAAGGGGGATAGAAAGCATAGATCCTACTTGTCATTAGGGGGACTGTTGAAGTCACATTGTATGAGGGGGCATGCGAAACAAATGACTATTGCATTATTTAGGAAAATAATCATCTGCCACAGAAGCAAGGTAACCCCTTTTTAAAGCAGCTGACATTTTGTTATCCAAACCTTGATGCAGAATTCAAATGAACTGGTTGCACCCTTTGGATGGTTTCTTTCTTCTAAACTACTTAGGTCTGAATAGCCTCAGACCCGAGGCCTGTTTCATCCCTTTAATGCTCAAGCCTGAATCTTAAATCTTATTGCTACAATGCAAGAAAAAGCTAAGACCAGGGGATTTAGAGAGCAAGAGAAAGAGAGCATTTCCTCTAAGTCCGAGGGCATAAGTGTCCCAAGCTGTCCTTCCTCTGTCCTCCAGGCCTGAAAAATGACCCTGAGCACATGACTGCATACATTTTTCAGGGTTCTCCAGAGAAATAGAAGCACATATACATATATAAATAATAATCATTATGGATAATAATAATAAAAATAATAATAACATGAATTATACAGATTGGCTCATGTGATTATGGAGGCTGACAAGTTCATGATTTGTAGGGTGAGTTGGCATGCTGGAAACTCAGGAAAGCCAATGGTTTAGTTCCAGCCTGAGTCTGAAGGCCTGAGACCCAAGAAAGCTGATGTTTCAGTTGGAATATGAAGGCAGAAAAAATACCCCAGTGTGAAAGCAGTCAGGAAAGAGGAATTCTCCTTTATTCTGAGTAGGCTCAGTTTTCTTGTTTTATTCAGGCCCAGTTGATTGGATGAAGCCCACCCACATGGGGGGGGAGGGGCAATCTGCTCAACTCAGCCCACCAATTTAAATGCTCATCTCCTCCAGAGACACCCTCACAGAGACACCTAGAATAAAGTTTGACTAAATATCTGAGCACCCATGGCCCAGTCACATTGATGCATAAAATTAACTGTCACACTGCTGTGTAGGAGAGAGTGTTTAGAGAGAAGAAGCAAGTTGGCCAACAGGAAAGAGAAGCTTTTCAATCCATTGAAAATCCTGCCCTAGAAAGATCAGTTTAATCAGTGTTCTGAAATCCAATTAACCAGACCATGCCATTTCTTCTTTAGAGGGAAAAGTTTCTTCCTCCTTGCATTTGATTCAAATTCATCCTTATGGGGAGAGAGAAATAAGGAGGGAGGAGCTTTGGGCCTTCTGGCAGCCAGACTCCCTTCATTTGCTGACTACTGAGCTGGGCCATATGCTGGGCACTGGGGACCAGGAGATGGATCTGACCAGTCTTCACCTTCAGGGAGCTCACAAGTCTAAGGAGGAAAGAGGTGTGACTGTGAAGTAGAGGGAGATATTTGCCTCCAGGCTCCCCTAACCAGACAGTCTTCCAAACAGCCACCAGTTTATCCTACCAAACCACAGCGCTCCAGGAAAACCAGAGACTCCCCACTGCACCTCCAGCTTCTTTGTGTGGCATAAGCCCCTCGCGTTTCCCTCAGCCACTTGTCTAACCACTCACCAGTGTCCCTTCACTTCCTGGGCTCCCCCCACTCCACTCAGCTCTAAAGCCCAACATGCTCCCTCAGCCTTAAATGTCCTTTCTGCTCCTCTCTGCCTACTGAGGCCCTCACATTTCCCCAGATCTAGTCCTAGTACTGCCTCCTTCATAAACCTCCCTGTTCATAGCAAAACAATTGCCCTTTTTGTTCCCCTCCCACATTTATGGCTTGTATCTTTATTTAATACTGTTGATGATGTGTTTGTGGATGGCAATAGCCACCACTCACAGAGAACCCAGCATGTGGCAGGCACCATGCCAAGCACTTTATGGGTATTATCTCCATTTAATCCTTTCACACACCCTGGAAGCAAGTGTTCTGATCGCCTTTTCACAGATGAGGAAATGGAAGCTCAGAAAAGTTCAGTGTAATGTTCCCAAGGTCACGGAGCTAGTAAGTGGCAGATCTGGAATTTGAACTGAGGCTGCTCTTAAATTCTAAGACATATTGCCTGCCTATTTAGCATAAGTAGGGGCCCTGTGAATGTTAGTTCTCTGGGTAAGATTGGAGAGGAAGAAACCGAAATGCTCATAGGAGTGTGGGTCTGTGTGAGTGGGGCTGTTTTCAGAAGGTGGTAGGACAGTAGCCTTGTGGGCTGTGGTCCCCGGGATAGGGCTGAGTCCTTCTGGAGCATCAGTCAGCCAGAAGGCTGCTCAGCTGAACAGCAAACAGGATCTACCCCAGCTGTTGAAAGAAACCAGCCCCCTTGCAATTGGTGTGAAAATGGCTCCCAGGCACAACTCTTCTCCCACCCCCTCAGACTCAGACAGGAAGCTTGTCAGCCTCTTCCTGTCTGACTGAATGACAACAATAATGATGTGTGTGGGAGGCACTGAAGCAGGGGATCCCTTAATACATCAGGTGCCTCTCAGCCCTGAGACTTGATATTCCCTCTTTGGAGGAACAACGTCAATGCACTAGAACTCTTCAGCCTTTGCAGGGCTGGGCCTAGGGTGAGGAGAGTGAGGCACTCACAAAATTTAAGGAGGCACCAAAAACCTTAGTAATCAAGATAAATGATATTAAATGCAATACTTGAAAACTGAAATTAATGCAAAATATCTATGACAGAAAGGCTTTTCATGACAGAAAGGCTTTTCCTGACTTCTGAGGGGCATAGCCAAGGGATCTAATGAGCAGGTCAGCTGGCCTCCCACAGCTCTGAATTTCCAGGGACCTGGAAGTTCTTGGGTCTGTTTCTCCCTGATCCACTGGAACCAAACTGCATTTCACTCATTGCTCACTCAATGAGCATCTGTGGAGTATTTTGCTTTGCAGATAAGCATATCATTTGAAAATAATGATAAATTTATAATTATAGCTTCCTTTCTAGTTCTCTTTCTGTTCTCTCTCTCTCTCTCTCTCTCTCTCTCTCTCTCTCTCTCATTAGCTACACATCCGGTACATTTTTGAATAGTGTTGCCAATAGCAGGCACCCTTGTCTTTTTTCCTGATTTGATTGAGAAGGAAACTAAAATTTCATCAAGTATAACATTTACTGAAACTTTTTGGTATGTATGCTTTATTAGGTTGTAGAAATTACATTCTATTTGTATTTTGTTTAGAGTTTTCTTCCTTTTTAAAAAAATCAGGAATGGGTGTTGAATGTTATTGAATGTTTTTTGTGCATCTCTTTGATATAACCATGTAGTCTTTTTTCCTTAATCTGCTAATATGTTGAATTATGTCAATCAGATTTCCTAATAATAAGCTGCCTTTGCATTCCTGGAATAGCTCTATTTGGTCACATGGCATTTTATATGCTGCTTGAATGATCTGTCACAATTTTATCCATATTAACAAACAAATTTGAAATATAATTTTATTTTTAATACTGTCCTTGTACAGTTGTGGTAGCAAGATCAGAAGCCTTACTAAATGAGAAGGCCAACCCTACTCCCACCCCATTCTTCAATTCTCCGAAATAGCTTGTGTAAAATGAGAATTACCTGTCACTTAGAATTTTCTAAGACTTGCTTCTGTAACTGGGCATGGTGTCTTTGGGAAGGGGAAGAAGATATTTGACTACTTATTGTATTTTTTAAATGATATTTGATCATTCAAGTTTTCTATTTCTTTTTCAGTCTTCAGAATTTATGTTTTTATAGAGATTTGTCCATGTCATCATTGTCTTAAAGTTGTCCATAGTTTTTTTTATGATTTCAAATCTTTATTGCATCTTTTTTTCCTTGTTTGAGGTTTGTTTATTTTGTTACTCTTTTAGAGTCAATTCTTGATTTAATCATCTCTAATACTTTCTTCATTTCATTAATTTCTGCTGTCATCTTTACTATTTTCTTTGTTCTACTCTGATTTTCTTTTCCAAGCTTCTCGAGCTAGACAAGGAACTCATTTACTTTTAATCTTTCTTGGTTTTAACAAATACATTGAAGGCTAAATTTTTCCTTTATGTACTACTTTCATCATGTCCCACAAATTTAACATGATGTATAGTCATTGTCATTTGCTTTTAAATATTTTATAAATTTCTATTGTGAATTTTATTAGGGAGCATGTTTTTTCCTTTTTCAAGTGAATTTTAAAACTTTCATTGCTGTGTTCTAATAAAATTGCATAGGTTGAAGAACATAGTCTGTATGGTGTGGATTCTTTCCAATTTGTCAACACTACCTTTGTGACCTGAGGCAAAGTCATTTTTATAATGTGCTTTGTGTGCCTGAAAAATTAATATTCCATGCTTTTTGGGAACAGGGCTCAAGATTTATCTGTCAGATCAATCTTTTAATTATGTGGTTCAAATAATCTATATCTTTACTGCTTGATCTATTTGCTTCTGGAGAGGTGCACTAAACTCTTTCTGTGATTAGTTATTTGTCAATATCTCCTAGTAACTCTTACAGTTTTTACTTTATGTATTTTGAGACAGGATAGATATACTTTATATATTTCAGATGCACAGAAGTTCAAAACTATTGTATCTCTTTGGTAGAATGTGTTCTTTTTATCATGATGTATTGTCTCTCTGTATTTCTCTGATATTTTTTGCTCAATTAAAAAATTATTTATTTAAATTAGTTTCAAATATACAGTACATTGGTTAGAAATCTATATAGTTCGTAAAATGATCCCCCCAAATGCTCCCCCCTCCCCTGACCCTCCACCTAGCCATCATATTAATGCTAACTGCCTTCCCTCTGCCATGTTCTCCATCCCTGTGACCAACTATCAACTATTAATTTGCACTTCTTTAACCCTTCACCTCATTCTCCTAGCCCCGCAAAGCTCCCCATCCATCACCAAATTGTCCACTATATTTGTGAGTCTGTTTTTGATTAGCTTGTTTTTTTTTGTTCCTTAGATTCTGCATGTAAGTGAAATCATATGGTATTTATCTTTAGACTCTGTCTGACTTAAATATCTTCTAGGTCCATCAAAGCTACATCTTTTTCCACTCCCTTCCTTTTCATATGTAGGGGTCTTGTTTGCTTATTCTTTTTTTTTTTTTTTTTAGGTGAGGTAATCCTTGGTTGACCTCACAGATTGTAAGGACCTTGTCAGCTTACAATCCCTTATTTTTTTTATTTTTCATGCCTACAGCACCTGGTCTTCCTAGCTGGTCTCCCATCCGAGTACTAACCAGGCCTGACCCTGCTTAGCTTCTGAGATCAGACGGGATTGGGCTTGTTCAGGATAGCATGGCCGTAGACTTTTTTTCTTATTCTTTCAGCCACTGTATCTTTTGGTTGGAGCATTTAATTCTTTTCCCTTTAAGGTACTTATTGATAGGAATGTAGTTGTTACCATTCTTTATTCTTGTTTTTGATACAT
>NW_011888831.1:1119080-1119560 GCF_000151845.1 Pteropus vampyrus
GTCTTTACCCCATTGTATATTCTTACCTCCTTTGTCATATATTAAGTGAGCATATAGGCGTGGATTTACTTCTGAGCTCTTTATTCTGTTCCATTGATCAATGTATCTGTTTTTATGCCAGTTACCATGTGCTTTGATTACTGTTGTCTGGTAGTATAGTTTGATATCAGATAGTGGGATATTTCTAACTCTGTTCTTCTTTCTCAAGATTGCCGTGGCTATTCTGGTTTTTTTTTTTTTATGGCTCCATATAAATTTTAGGATTATTTGTTCTAGCTCTCTGAAAAATGCCATTGGTATTTTGATAGGGATTGCATCGAATCTATAGATTGCTTTGGGTAGTATGGCCATTTTAATGATGTTGATTCTTCCTATTCATGAACACGGTATATGCCTCCATTTATTTGTATCTTCTTCAATTTCTTTTTTCAATGACTTATAATTTTCTGAAAACAGGTCTTTTACTTTCTTGGTTAATTT
>NW_011888831.1:1119610-1124292 GCF_000151845.1 Pteropus vampyrus
AAGCTCTTTATCTGTTCTTCAACTCTAAATGATAGCTTTGCTGGATAAATTATTCTTGGTTGTAGATCCCGGGTCTTCGTCCTGTCGAATATTTTGTGTTGAGCCCTTCTGCCTGCATAGTTTCTTTTGAGAAATCAGCTGCCAGTCTTATGGGTGTTTCCTTATAAGTAACTATCTGTTTTTCTCTTGCTGCTTTTAATATTGTTTCTTTGTATTTAACCTTTGGCATTTTAATTATGATGTGTCTTGGTGTGGGCCTCTTTGGACTCCTGATTTTTGGAATCCTCTGAGCTTCCTGGGGTTTTATGTTCATTTCCTACACCAGGTTAGGGAAGTTTTCCATCATTATTTCTTCAAACAGCTGTTTAACATCTTGTTTTCCTTTAGTTACGCTGATCAGATGAATATTTGGAGCCTTAATAGTGTCCCATATGCTCCTTAAGTTATTTTTAGAGACTTGGCATCTTATCTCTTGCCATTCTGATTGCATGTCCTTGGCTTTCCCGTCCTCTAGATAGGGCATTTGATCCTTTTATTATTCATTTTGTTTATTCCTTTGTTTATTCTATTTAATATACTTCTTGTCTTATATAATGTGTCCTTCATTTTAACCAGTTCCCTTTTATAATTTCCATTTCCATTTTTATCTCTTTGTTGAAGTTCTCACCGAATTTATTTTCACTTCCCAAAAGTTCATTGAGCATCTTTATAACCAGAGTTTTGAACTCTGCATCTGTTAGATTATTTGACTCCATTATATCTGGATCTCTGTTCTGTTCTGTCATATGGTTTCTGCTTCTTTGTCTTCTCATTTTGGCTGCTTTTCTGTGTCTGTTTTTTATGTACTAAGTAAAGCTCCTAAGTCTCCTGGTCTTATTAGTGTGGATTTGTGAAGTAGGTGTCCAGTGGCACAGTCCTGAGGGGTGTTCAGGTGCAGGCCAAATTTAGCCCAGGCCTCTTCCCCTCCAGGGCTCCTGTTAAGATTCAGTAAGCAAAATTCACAGATGCTGTGCTTATAGTTGCCTCACAAGGCCACACCAGAAACCGAGGCCAGCTGCCTCCAGTGTGAGTCTAGGCACTGCTCAGCAAGGAGCACCTAACTCACCGAGGATATACCTGGATGTGGCTTAGGTGGGGTTGTGAGTTGGCGGAGGCAGGGTTTCAGGGAATCGTCTGGGTAGAGCAACCTCTGTTATCCAGTTTGATGACATCATGGCTATGGAGGCACTGTGTCCGGAGCACTGGTAAGGATGAAGGCTCAACAGGGAACAATGGATACTGCTTACATTTCTGTACAGAGAGAGTCTTGCCTTGGCCCTCACTCCAACAATGTCTCCCCATATGTCCCTGGTGCCCCTGTGCACAGTGGAATTGGCACTGGTGCTCAGAGAGAGCAGGTCTGTAAAATACGCTTGCTGATGCAGCCCCTTTAAGAGGCTTCTGCTGCTGCTACAGCTGCAGCCTCCGTCTCACTCAGCTGCTTGAGACTGGGCAGCCCACATCCTTGCTCCGTCCTACCTTCTGCAGTTGCAGGGTGCTTTCTTGGATTTCTCCCTAGTTGTATGGTTTATTTAGATTCTAGGAGATTTTTCCTTGCTGCTGCTCCTTGTTTCTGTCACAACTTTGATTTGGTTGCTGGAGAGATGAACAGAGGCTCTATCAACTATGCCAATTTTTTCCCTCTTGAACCATAACTTCTTTATTCAATTGTCTGTTAATGAGCATTTAGGTTGCTTCCATATCTTGGCTATTGTAAATTGTGCTGCCATGAATATTGGAGTGCATAGATCTTTATGAATTATTGTTGTAGTTTTCTTTGGATAAATACCTAGAAGTGCAATTGCTGGGTCAAAAGGTGTATCTATTTTTAATTTTTTAAGAAATCTTCCATACTGTTTTCCTTAGCAGCTGTACCAATTTGCAATTCTACCAACAATGTATGAGGGTTCCCTTTTCTCTGCATCCTCGCCAACGTTTGTTGTTTTTTGATTTACTGATGATAGCCATTCTGACAGGTGTGAGGTGATATCTCATTGTGGTTTTAATTTGCATTGCTCTGATGGTTAGTGACCTTGAGCATCTTTTCATATGTCTATTAGTCATTTGTATTTCCTCTTTGGGGAAGTATCTGTTCAGGTCTCCTGCCCATTTTTTAATTGGATTGTTTGTTTTTTTTTGTTGTGGAGTTTTATAAGTTCTTTATATATTTTGGATGTTAATTCCTTATGAGATGTATCATTAGTGAATATCTTCTCCCAAACAGTTGGTTGTCTTTTTGTTTTGTTGATGGTTTCCTTTGCTGTACAAAAACTTTTTAGTTGGATGTAGTCCCATTTGTTTATTTTTTCTTTTGTTTCCCTGCCTGAGGAGATATATCTGAAAAGAAATTCCAGTTAGTAATATCAGAGAGTTTACTGCCTATGTTTTCTTCTAGAAGTTTTATAGTTTCAGATCTTACATTTAAGTCTTTAATCCATTTTGGGTCTATTCTTGTATACAGTGTAAGAAGGTGGTCCAGCTTTTTTTTTTTTTTGCATGTATCGGTACAGTTTTCCCAACACCACTTATTGAAGAGACGGTCTTTACCCCATTGTATATTCTTACCTCCTTTGTCATATATTAAGTGAGCGTATAGGCGTGGATTTACTTCTGAGCTCTTTATTCTGTTCCATTGATCAATGTATCTGTTTTTATGCCAGTTACCATGTGTTTTGATTACTGTTGTCTGGTAGTATAGTTTGATATCAGGTAGTGGGATATTTCTAACTCTGTTCTTCTTTCTCAAGATTGCCGTGGCTATTCTGGGTTTTTTTTTTATGGCTCCATATAAATTTTAGGATTATTTGTTCTAGCTCTCTGAAAAATGCCATTGGTATTTTGATAGGGATTGCATCGAATCTATAGATTGCTTTGGGTAGTATGGCCATTTTAATGATGTTGATTCTTCCTATTCATGAACACGGTATATGCCTCCATTTATTTGTATCTTCTTCAATTTCTTTTTTCAATGACTTATAATTTTCTGAAAACAGGTCTTTTACTTTCTTGGTTAATTTGATTCCCAAGTGTTTTATAGTTTTGACGCAATTGTAAATGGGATTGTTTTCTTAATTTCTCTTTCTGAAAGTTCATTATTGGTGTATAAAAATGCCACTGACTTCTGCATATTTATTTTGTAACCTGCTCCTTTACTGAATTCATTGATTAGTTCTAACAGTTTTTTGGTAGAATCGTTAGGGTTCTCTATATATAGTATCATGTCTTTGGCAAATAATGAGAGTTTTACTTCTTCCTTTCCAATTTGGATGCCTTTTATTTCTCTTTCTTGTCTTATTGCTGTGGCTAAGACTTCCAACACAATGTTGAAGAAGAATGGTGAAAGTGGGCATCCTTGTCTTGTTCCTGATCTTAAGGAAAATGTGGTTAGCCTTTCCCCATTGAATATGATGTTAGCTGTAGGTTTGTTATATATGGCTTATATTATGTTGAGGTATGTTCTCTCTATTCCCACTTTGCTGAGAATTTTTAGCATGAATGGATGCTGGATTTTGTCAAACGTTTTTTCTGCATCTATTGATTTGATCATATAGTTTTTATCTTTTTGATTTGTTAAAGTGGTGTATCACGTTAATTGATTTGTGAATATTGTACCAACCTTACATACCAGGAATAACTTGATCATGGTGTATGATATTTTTAATGTATTGCTGAATTCAGCTAATATTTTATTGAGGAATTTTGCATCAATGTTCATAAGAGATATCGGCCTACAGTTTTCTTTTTTTGTAATGTCTTTGTCGGATTTTGGAATCAAGGTAATGGTGGCCTCATAAAAGGAGTTAGGGAGCCTTCCCTCTTTTTGAGATTTTTGGAATAGTTTGAGAAGAATTGGTGATAATTCTTCTTTGAATGTTTGGTAAAATTCGCCTATGAAGCCATCTGGTTCAGGACTTTTGTTTTTTGAGAGGCTTTTGATTACTGATTCTATTTTATTGGCGGTAATCAGTCAGTTCAGATTTTCTATTTCTCCTCGACTCAATCTTGGGAGATTATATGTTTCTAGGAATGTGTCCATTTCTTCCAGATTGTCCAATTTGTTGGCATATAATTGCTCGTAGTATTTTCTTATGATCCATTGTATTTCTGTGGAGTCTGTGGTTATTTTTCCGCTTTCATTTCTGATTTTATTTATTTGAGTCCTCTCTCTTTTTTCTCTGAGTCTGGCTAAGGGTCTGTCAATTTTGTTTATCCTTTCAAAGAACCAGCTCTTGGTTTCATTAATCTTTTGTATTGTTTTTCTAGACTCTATTTCATTCATTTCTGCTCTGATCTTTATTATTTCCTTCCTTTAATTCACTTTGGGCTTTGTTTCCTGTTCTTTTTCTAGTTCTTTTAATTGTAAGGTTAGATTGTTTATTTGAACTTTTTTTTGTTTCTTGAGGTAGGTCTATATTGCTATGAATTTCCCTCTTAGGACTGCTTTTGACGTGTCCCATAAATTTTGAGTCGTTGTGTCTTCATTTTCATTTGTCTCTAGGTATCTTTTGATTTTTTTCCTTGATAATTAATAACCCATTCACTGTTTAGCAGCATGTTATTTAGCTTCCATGTGTTTGTGTATTTTCCAGTTTTTTTCTTATAGTTGATATCTAGTTTCGTACCATTGTGATCAGAGAAGACGG
>NW_011888831.1:1126157-1128307 GCF_000151845.1 Pteropus vampyrus
ATTTAGCTTATTTTCTGGAGTTTTCTCCTGTTGTTTCATTTGTGGCTCGTTTCTTTGTTTTCCCATTTTATTAGCCTCTCTGTGTTCATTTCTATGTGTCAGGAATATTTGCTTCATCTCTCAGCTGTGGCCAGATGGCCTAATGTGGAAGATGTCCTGTGTGGCCCAGTGGTGCCCTCTCCCTGATCTCTTATGCCAGGGGCTCTGGACGTGATCTTTGTGTGGATTGTGTGTGATCTTCTGTTGTCATCAAGCCTTTATTGTTGTTAGTAGTTCAGTGGATGGGATTAACACTCAGGCTGACTAATTGTGGGAATTGGCTGCACCCATAGGGTAAGAGTTGTTGTGTGGGGGCTGACGCCACTAAGTGGGATTTGCCCTAGTAGGCTTGTGTACTTGTTGCAACAACCCTTTGTGTGTATCACTAATGGGACTAGTCAGGAGTTGCTCCATTGTGGTCTGGTGCCAGCCTCCAGATGCGTTGGTTTTGTGGCCCCTTGGGAGGGGCTCCTCCATTGGCCAAGGTCACCCGCTGCTTTTGATTGCTCAAGGTTACCTGGTGAGAACTACAAAGCGATCAGTAGATGGTTGTTGCCTATGCTGGATCTAAAGGCACGTGGAAGAGACGACACTGTAGGCATCAGTCGGTTATCCCCCGTCCTGACCTGTGGCAGTTTAGCAGAGGGACTAGTGCTCCTTGAGACCTGACACTGCCTGTCAGTTGTCTGTAAGTCTCTGAAACTGGATGAGTCTCTGGGTGATATGCATGTTGGGTGGCACAGGGACCCAGGGAGTCTCCTGAGTCTTTTGAGTAAATTTTCCCCTGCCACTGCAGTGTCAGTTTACATGCCAATGTTGTCTCTGTGGCTCCCTGTACAAGTTTCCACTCATAGCAAAGTCAGCTGCTGCCCACCCTGGACCTAAATGCTCTACCCCAGGGCAGGGCCAACTACCTATCAGTGTGCAGCGGGCACTTTGTGTATTGGATGGGGCAAGAGCTCAGGGAATCAAGGACTGTCAGGCCAATACAGTCCCCTGCAATTCTCTCAAGAGATATTGCAACTCATTCTAAGAGAGGAGGCATCTGAAAAATGCAAAGGAAAAGGCTTGCAGAAATGACCGACTCAGCGGGTTATATATTAACCACACCCTTTGAATGGCTTTCTGGAAACTCTTGTCACAGCTACAAGAGAAAAGGTCTGTAAATAGGACTGGTGGTCTGGGAATTCCTTCTTCCTTGCAACCCCCACCCGAAACCCCCTCCCATCTTGAGTCAGGAGGTGCATGTAGAACCTCAGACAAAGGAATCATGCTCCCCTTGCATGGACACTACAATGATATATAAGCTGTAAGAAATCTAACCAAGGGGAGCTTGTGCTTTTGTGTTGTCTAGAGCCTCACGTGCTCCACTGGCCTAATAAATTCTCCTTCCTGTAACAAAGTTGTCCGAACATCCAAATTCCTCCATCGGATGTTGCTTCCTGCAACAGTATAAGCAGCAGTGGTCTCTTCACAACTGTTTTCCTCGAAATGCACTTACTGCACTAGCCAAGGTCTTTTGCCTGCCCTGACTGCACAACCCCATAGCCAAGTGGGGCACAAGAGGCTGCTCGCCAATGGCTGCAGGCACTTGGTGACTTCGGTGAAGTGGGATTTCAGAGAGACAAGGTCCATCCGGCCAATACAGCCTCAGTTTTGCTTCAGCTTCTGTGCCTGGGCGTTCCTGCTGTAGACACAGATCACAGTGAGACCAGCAGTCCCACAGACCCCTGCGCTTCCTGGACACAATATTGCAAATCTTGCGGGCAGTAGAGGTCTGCCTGCCATTGATTTCCATGCGGTGCCTGCCCTATGCTAGCCAAAGCTTGTTGCCTGTGTGGATTGGGAGTTCAGGGGAGGGGAGGGGCTAGGCTGTGGCAGTTCAGTGACAATGGGCCACCTGGGGCAATTTGTGGGTGGGGGGGTGGGGTCTCACAGAGACAATGGCAGTCATATCAATACAGCTTCAGTCTTGCTGCAACTTTGGGAACTGTTTGGGGGTTCCCGCATAAGTCTCAGATCACAGCAAGACCAACTGCTGTCTGGGACTGGCCCATAGGACCCTGATATCTGCCCAAATTCGTGTTGACAGCAGTGATTTGCCTGACCCT
>NW_011888831.1:1129442-1130793 GCF_000151845.1 Pteropus vampyrus
CTATCAGATAAGGCCTCAGTATACTTTATCCTCAGAACTCTCATGTCCTTTCATCTGGAAATCATTATTATTTAGTAATTATACAGGAATTAAATGGCATTATTTAGCAAATAATTATATTTACCCACATATTTTATTGATTTCTGAGTTCACTTTTGTTTCTTGCATGACATTCTTTTCCTTTGATTTTACTTTTCTTCTTGCTTAAGTACAGTCTTTGCTAATTCTTTCAGTTAGATTCTCTGGGTAATAAACAGTTAATGTTTTATGTTCGAAAATATCTTAATTTCACTTTTGGCCTTGTATGATAGTTTAGCTGGGGATATAATTCTAGACTGCTAGTTATTTTTGCTCAGACCTCCTAAGATATATAGCTCATTGCTCTCTATTCTCTATTGTGTTGACAAGAAGCCTGCAGTTCTTATACAGTTTTATTTTTGTAGATACTCTTTCTGCTTTTTTCTAACAGTTTTTTTAAAATAACTTTTTTCTTTGACCTTGACATTCTTTAGTTTCACCACAGTATACACTAAGATGTGGTTTGAAAAGATTATTCTGTTTAGCCCTTCGTACAGATGTTCAGTTTGAGGACCTATATTTTTCTTTAATTATGGAAGGTTCTCAGCCCTTATCTCTTTGAAAATTGCTTCCTCACAAACCCTTCTATTCTCTTCTTCTGGAACCCCTATTAGACATATGTTCAAGCCAGAGTTTTTTTTTTCTTGACAGCTCTTTTATATTTTTATTTCTTTATTTCTCCGAACTATGTTCTGAGTGATTATAATGGTGCTATCACTGAATATATTCATTCTTTCTTTGTCTTTATCTTTTAATATTTATCACTTCTGTTGAAAAAAAAATTAAATTAGTGATTCTATGTTTTGTGTCCAAAAAGAGAAAAGGCTGAGTTGCAGGTGTGACAAATTCTTTTTCTAATAGGTTCTTTTTTAAAAAAATAATTCTGACCTTGTTTCATTCCTGCTTGCTTTGATTCACAATTCTTTATTGTTATTATTTATGTTATTTCTTCCTTTACCCATTGTGGATCCTGCACAATCAGAACAGTTATTTTCTAGTTGCTCTATTATTCTACTTTCGTCTGGGGTGAGTTAATCTCCTGAGTTATTGGCGTTGTTGGCTGTCTTTCTTAGAGTTAGACTTCCTCACAAGTTTTGGAACTTAGCTTTTTAGGATTACCTTGAATAGAATCCTGTCCATTTCTCCTGTGCCACTTTCACTTTTTGTAGTCATCTTTAATCCAGTCACTGAGGCCCCCATCTAAGGACTTGGTCACATTTGGACAGTTAAGGCTTCAGTTCTTTGAGGAAATGGAGGAGGATGCAGTTCCCAG
>NW_011888831.1:1132303-1135024 GCF_000151845.1 Pteropus vampyrus
AAAAAGGGAGCTTGAGATATGTTGAGATGGGGGTGTTGGTGGTGATGGCCTCATTCCCACTTTAAAGATGACTTATGGAGGTCAAGGAGCTGAGCTGCTTCACCCAAAGCCACAGGACTTAGGTGGCAGAAACAGAACTCAAAGGCTTGGTGCTGAGCATGGTGCTCTTTCTACTGCTTAAGTTGAGAAAGAACTGAAAATGACCTTTGCCCGATTTTTGGTGTTTTTGCCTCCTTGTGATGGTGAAATATCTAATGTTTCTAGGTCTGCAGCTGATGTTGTCCAAAGAACTGAGTGTGATTTCTTTTTAAGAGAACTTGTGACAAATATGACTTGACCCAGGGCTTTGGGAAGTCTCCTAGGTGCAGCCTCCTGAGGAGGCCCCTGTACATCTTCAGTTTGCCCATTTGACTGACAGGGAACTCACTCTTTGAAAGGTGCAGCTGAGGCCAAGAGGTGAAAGCATGTTACTTGAGGCTGGAAGATCTGGGTTTTCATCTCATTCCTGAGACTTACTTAGCTGCGCAAACTTGTACAAATCACCAGACCTCTCTGAGCTTCAGCTGCTCCATTTGTGCAATGCAGAAGATAATTATTGCTGTGCCCACTTATCAGGGTTGTTGTGAGGATTTAATAGGATTGGAAACATGGAAGTTTCCTTGCCCTTGCTGCCTGCCCCTTACCAGGAAGCAGTGACACAACCTTGGACCCTAGCCCCATGTTGGTACCCATAGGCTCAGGGAGAGGAAGCAAAGTCATGTGCTGAGGGCCTGTTTTGCTCCTGGCCCCTTAAACCTCATAACACCTTGATGAAATTGGTTCTAAAAGGAAACTGAAGCCAAGAAAGTCTAAGTGACTTACCAAAGGTAATATGAATGGTGGAGACAAAATTTCAACCCACATCTACAGAGCTCCAGAGCTGTTCTGGTGTTGGTACAGTGACCAAACCCCAGGAGGTGGATCTGGTCCCCAGGGGGTACATCTCCTAACCTGAAGATCTCCCGTTAGTGCTGTCTTCCTGACAGCCTGTCATTCAGTGCATTGTAGCATCAGCTGCAAGGTTCCTACCAGGCCATTTCTGTGATGGGGTTTTAGAAGTTCCTTCTGGAAGCTTAACCTTGAATCTGTTTCTCTGCCCCACTCAGTAATTCTGTGCAGTCCTTAATGTGAAAAGAAGACACAGAGACAATAGCATTTAGAAAAAAAGAAAAAACTACCTTGTAAAGAAGTTCAAGGGAGTCAGACTTCATAAGGAAAAAACACAACAGGAATTTAAAGAAAAAAAAACCACAGGGCAAACTTGCCAAGGTTACTGAGCTGACAGAGTCAATTCATGGTAGAAACCAGCCATGTGCCCACATGTTATAATATTCTCAAAGGCCATTACAAACTTTCCGATATCAATGTTGCAAAAATCAAAGATAAAGTTTGCTTTGTTATAAAGTTAGCTAACTTTGGGAAAGGCTAGAAATTTCATTTGTTTTGTTGGCCAGAACTAAATAGCATGATCCTCTTATTTCTGGTTTCTTTTTCCTGCCTGGGAGACATGGTTTTCTCACTTATTCATGATGGTGACATGAACAAGGGTCAGTTATGTCTTCACACTAATAAACCCCTTCTTTGCCAGAATGATCCAGGCAGCAGGTCCTGTTGTTTGCAACTGACTGCAGGAGCCCGAAGGATCAAGAGATCAACTCCTACCTTTGCAGAGGAGGTAGCAGTGGCCCAGAGGGGATGAATGCTAAGTCCTCAAGGCCACACTGGCCTCCCTGCTCCTCCTGATCCAGTGTCCGATGTCCTCTGTTTGCTTGGGCCTGACTGGCCTGAACTGAACTGTTGTGTTTTCGCCTAGAAGTAGCTCTTACCAGCTTCATCTAGAGAGAGACATCCTGTGGGTGTCCTGAACAGGGTCTCTTGGTTCTAGGTGACCGAGACCTTCGTTTTGCCATGGGAGTGATATACTGAATGTTCTGCTTGGCTCAGCACCCCATGAGGAAGGTTCAGTCCCAGCCCAGGCCCTAGGACCCCTCATACTTAGGGAGGAGGGGTCGAGGCCATTCTATTGTCACCCTAAGACTCCGCAGCAAGCCTTCCAGATTGCTAGTCTGGTCCTGCCCCCATGCGCTAATGTTACAAATATTAATAATAATAATTCTAGGCCAAGTATTGTGCTAATAGCTTTGTACATAGTGTCACATTAATATCTTTAACAACTATAAGAGGTAGGTCTTATTTCCATTTTATGAATGAGTGAATGAAGAATAGAGCAGCTAAGTGACTAGCCTGAGATTCCCAAACCAATGAGCATTTATAGAGCAGGAGTTGAGTCTCGTTTGGTCTGAATCCCGAATTTGTTCTCTGAACCAGACTCTGCCTTACTCAGGGAGTTCGGCACACATGTTCGGGCTGCAGCTCTGTTGAAGCTCCTTGGTCAGTGTGACCCCTCCTTAAGCTCTTGGTTGGGTGTGGGATAGAGGGGGCAGCACTAAAGGTCCAGTTACTTATTGACGTCAATTATCATGCTCACGACAGTCTCAGCTTTTAAGTATCCCTTGACTCTTGGTTCCTTGGAGTTAGGATCCAGGCTCTTAGTTCTCATTTGTCTCCTGACAGGAGGGAGCTTGTTTAAATCCTTGGCCTTTTCTGGGCTAAATGAACTCCCATCCCCTTCTTAGTGCTGATGCTCTGATTCTAAGATTCTGAGTAGCCGAGTCCTCTGGC
>NW_011888831.1:1136369-1144742 GCF_000151845.1 Pteropus vampyrus
TCCTTCCTTCCTTCCTTCCTTCCTTCCTTCCTTGAAATTGGCTCATGTGATTATAGAGGTTGAGAAGTCCTATGATCTGTAAGCTGGAGACCCAGGAAAGGTGGTAGCATCATTTTAGTTTGAGTGTGAAGGCCTAAGAACCCAGGGAAGCTGGTGTAAATCCCAGCCTGAAGACCAAAGATGGGATGTCTCAGCTCAAGCAGTGAGGCAGGAAAGAAAGTAGATGATTTTGTTCTCCACCTTTTGTTCTGTTTAGGCTGTGGATTGGATGGGGCCCACCCACATTGGGGAGGACAATCTACTTTACTGAGTTCACAGATTCAAATGCTAATCTCAACCAGAAATACCCTCGCAGACACACCCAAAAATGACTAATCAGGCACTCTGTGGCCAGTCAAGATGACACATAAAATTATCCACCAAAGAGGTCGTTGTTAGATCAGAAGTCACAGACTAGGGCTGTGGCCTTGATCCAATCCATAGACACATTTGATATGAAGTGGTTTTTTAGGAACATTTGGACAGTTGATGTAAGAAATGTCCAAACCTGTAGAGTATTTAACGAGTTTATTTGAGCCAAACTGATGACAATTGCCAGGAAGCAAAATCTCAGTGGATTAAGAAAATGCTCCAGAGAATGGCAGTTTTGCAGTTTATTTTGTACATTAGAATCAAAGAAGGAGACATAAGAAGAGTTATATGAAATCATTGATGGTAGATTAAGGGGGTGGGAGAATACAAAGCAGAAAAATCTCTGGGATTAGATAAGAAGTAAAATGGAAACACACATACATTGGTGGGTACAGGAGAGTTAATAATTAACATTTACAACACAAGAGATGATATGCGGGGTGGGGTGGAGGGAGAGGGGGGTAAGATGACCATGAGGGATTCTGTGGTCTTGTGCTCTGGTGTAGTGGGCTGTGCCCCGATGGGTCTGGAAAAAAAGGGATTACTCTGACATTCCAAGGATATGTTATCTTAGATGCAAGAAGATAATAGACAGACTCACTTAAGGTAAAGACTTACCTTTGTTAAGAAAGCTACAGGCCCAGGATGTGACTACCTGTCATGACTTGCTTTTAGTTAGGAATATTTTTGTTCAGACCATCCTATGTGGTTAATTTCAGTCTCTGAGTTTGTAGGGCCCATCATGCTGGTCTCTCCTGAGCTTGTTAGTATGTGGCCTCTCTTTTGTCCTCAGGATCAACATTTAAATATCATTAGATTTCACGTTAAGTCTGAAGTTCTGACTTATCTTAAAATGTGAGGTGAGCTGGCTACAATGGACCTGCATTCCTGTGTATTTCAAAACCTTGCAGCCAATTCTAGCTTCAGGTGGGACATTCCCAGGGGAGGCAGGCTTTACAGCCAGGAAGGCGGGGCCACTATCACCCTAAATGGGAAGTGTAGATTTTTTAGACTGGGGTTTGGGGAACCCCCAGGGAAGGCTCCTCAGAGCACCTGGGCTCCAGATACAGCTTGACAAGTGCCAAGTGCAGCGGGACTCTTAGCCACATTGATCCAGACACTAAACTCCTATTAATGTAGTCAGAGAAGGCAATTGCTTTCTTGGCAGCCACTTGCAGCTGACAGCTCACAAAGACCTTACAGTCTGACAGAGACACCCAGACTGCTCTGCAGGAGCAGCTGAGAACCTGAGACTTCCATGCCCAATGTCAAACTCTCCAGCAGGATTTGCACTCTGACCGTGGTGTGGACCTTCAGCTGCCCTTCAGTGCTATCCTTCCTGCACGGGGACCTAATGCACATGCAGAACGGACAGCAGGATCCCAGTTTGTGGGCTGAGAGCATGCTGCCTGCCCTGAACCCCTGTTTGGCTTTTTCCCCAGGGTCACTTCCTTGGTATCCTGACCCTATCTGGCTTCCTTCCTTGGCACATAGGGAGGAACACAACCTTTTTGGAACCAGGGGCCGGTGCTCCTATGTGAATCTAAAGCCTGATGATCTGAGGTGGAGCTGAGGTTGTGATGCTAGCACTGGGGAGTGGCTGCAAATACAAATGAAGCTTCGCTTGTTTGCCTGCCACTCGCCTCCTGCTTGTGCTGCCCGGTTCCTAACAGGCCCTGGATTGGTACCAGTCTGTGGCCCGGGGTTTGGAAACCCCTGCCTAGGCACCCTTAATGACCTAGTTTGGATGTCTTCCTGGTTCTCCCTCCTCAGACTCACTCAAGTAGACACAATTTTGCTTCTAAACTCTGGACCTAAGCACTTTGGCTGGAGTAAAGTTGCCCCTTTGCTCTTGCTAAGCAGGTCTGTTACTGGCCAGGACCTCTCCCTAGCCACAGCATCATTCTTTTCCATCACCAAGATTTGTCTGTTTTACTTCCCTGCTTTCTCTTGAGTGTGTTTATTTCTCTCCATCCCCAGTACCACTGCTCCAGTCCAAACCATCACCTTCTCTCACCTGGACTGTTACCTGGGCCTCCTATCTGGGCTGTCTGTCCTCAGGCTTTGCTCTTACAACCCACTCTCCAACAGCAACAAGAGAATTCTCTTTAAAGGCAGACCTGACCACAGCAACTCTGTTTAGAATCCTACAATGGGTCACCACTGATTTCAGGATAAATCCTGGGTACTGGGAACTTCAGGGTTTGGTCTCTGTTCTCTCCTCCCACCTCAGGGCTCAGCAGCAGCCCTCCCCGCAAGTCCATGTTCTAGCCATACTGGTCTATTCACAGAATCCATTATTCTCTCTGAAATTTGGACTTTTGTACATGTTATTCTCTTTGGCTGAAACCTGCTCCTGCCCTAGCCCCTTTACATAGATACCTCACCTTTCACATGCCAGTGTGGGTGCTACTCCCTCCCCTTAACCCCAGCCCAGTGCTCCCATGAGACCCTACCTTCTAGTCACAGCACTTGCCACCCTGAGTGGTATTGCTTTCTGAATTGTCTGTCTTACCCACCAGGCTGTAAATGCCATCAAGTCAGGGATCATGTTTGCTTTGCCCTCTGTGATATCCACAGCACCTGGCATAAGCCCAGAACACAGCAGGTGCTTGGTATATATATATTAAATAAAGAAATGAATGAACGATAATGAGGACAAAGCCAAAAGCAGAGGAAGCCCATGTGGGTAAATACAGACCTTCCTCCATGTTAATCTCAAGTCATCTTTAATTGACACTCTCTTGGCACATCCCATGCAAGGGAGTTTGCCAGGTGATGGGGCTGGGGCAAGGATCAGATTGTAGGAATTCTCCCAACTGTAACAACGCTTTATTCCCTTCTTGCAGCTGATGTGATGAAGATAGCTCCATGCAGAGCTTTCCTTCTTGGGGAGTCTTCTTGTCCCAGGTCTCTGGCAGCTATGGAAAGAACTTGACACACTCTCAGGCTCAAGGACTAGAATCCACTTCTCAGAAAACTCAGAATCCCCTGTCCTCCATACACTGCAGAAGCCTGTGCAAGTGAGAAAGACTGAAGAACAAGAGGACACCATTATAGAAATGGTTCCTTCGGGTCCCTGCAATGTTATGGCATCATCACATAACCTTTAAGAGGGAGGTCCCTTTTGGGGATGAGGACACTGAGGCTTGAAAAGAGTCTGAAACTGGGTAAGTCTGCCTGGAATGAGGCCAATGAGTGAGGGTGCATTGGGGTCTTGTCCACATCCAGAGCAGGCCAGCCTAGGACTCCTGTGGGATTGGCTGGATATGCAGGCAATCTTTGATTTCTCATTGTGTTGATTGATAGCTGGCAGGGGCCATTTTTTCCTTGGCCTGAATGGACATGACATAGACAGTCTTGCAGTAGTGGCTGAAGGATGGTAGTTTAGATATTTCATTCTCAGTGAGCCTGCTAAGTAGCTGAGGGGTCCTATGGTCCCCCACACTGTTTTCCAGCGCTGGCCCTGTCCTGCTCTCTGCTCTCCTTCCTCCCCTCCCTCTTCTTCCTGCACTTCTCTCCTACCCTTGGATAACACTCTCAGTTTCTCCACAGTCAGTACATGGAACTGGGAGAAACAAGAACCAGCCTCACATACGAGGGAATAAATGCCGAGCTGTGACAATCCTCTCTGCCTCAGAAAGAGAGGTTTTATGTAGTTTTTGGCATTTACAAATCCTTTGTGAAAAGGTCACCCTGTTCCTGGAATCTTTTATTAATGCTGAAGACTGGCCCCGGAAATGTCATGTCTTTTTACCATGATATTTACTCAAAAAAGTATGACTAAGCATTTGAAATTCTAGCAGCAGTTTGACCTGGACCAAGCTGGGAAATCTTCAGGGGACAAATGGGTGCTGGTTTCCCTGGAGCTGTTGGGCCTCCACCTCCTCATGTAGAGCCCGAGTGAAGGAAGGAAGACGGGACAAGGGCCACATACCTTGGAACTGGCTGACCACTTTTCCTGGTCATCCTAGCTCCTTACATCTCCAAGGTAGAGACCCACATGTTAGAGCTGGAAGGGATCTTGGTGTATGTGTTCAACCCCCTCATTTTACAGATTTGGAGGCAGGTCCGGAGAGGGGAAGGCACTTGCAGCGATGCCCAGGAAGTTGGAGGCCAAGCGGAGACTTAAGACCAGAAGTCCTGACTCCTGAGTCAGTGCTCTTTCTCCCACTCTAAGCTGTCGTCTGGTCTTATGCTGAGCCTGGAAAGAGGGAAGAAAGTGAGTTCCGAGGATCCGATCCCTGCATCCAGGGTCCAAGGCAGTCTGGTGTCGGGGAGACATGGGCATGGACGACCCTATCCAGTGTTCTTGCCTGCCTCTGCTTCCATCAGCCTTCCTCCCCTGGGATGTGTAGTGCGGCAAGACCCTCCTTTGAAGGCCTTCTCATTGCCCTTCTAGATGGTCTTGGAGGGGTTTGGGACAGGAAAGGGTTAAAGCCTGCCCTCCTGTCTTAGTCGACTTAAGCCGTCATAACTAAATACCATAGACTGGGTGGTTTAAACAGCAGAAATTTATTTTCTTACGGTTCTGGAGGCTGAAAGTCCAAGATCAGGGTGCCAAGCATGGTCAAGTCCCAGTGAGGGCATTCTTTCTGGCTTGTAGACAACCACCTTCTCGCTGTGTCCTCACATGACTTCTTTGCATATGTGGGGGTAGGGCATGGGGATAGCAAGTTCTCAGGTGTCACTTCCTATAAAAGCACTAATCTTATCATGGGGCCCCACCCTCATGATTTCATCTATCCCTAGTTATGTCCTGAAGGTCCCATCTTCGAATACCATTGGGGATTAGGGCTTCAACATATGAATTTGGGGAGTTTACAAACATTCAGTCCATAGCAACTATCATTTCACAGGAATTGTTTGAGGGTGTTGCATTGAATACACACCAAGATCCTTTCAACAGGGAGGAGGAGGCAATGGGTATGAAATTAGTGTATAACTGTAGATTATGTATGTGTGTATATTTTAATATTATTTTACTTTTGAGAGGAAATCAGAGAGAAAGGAGAACACAACTTAACCTGCTCAGTTTGTCAGATGAGCTCCTATATCAAGCCATGTCTGCAGCCAACCTATTTCTAAATTCTTTAGTTAAATAAACTTAGACATTCTTTATTTTACTTAAACCAGCTGGAGTCAGATTATTTGAACATTTGCAACCTAAAGAGTCTAAAGGGCATGAAGTTAAAGGCAAGGGACTGGCGAGGTGGGGAGGGGTATGGGTAGGGGCGAAGGGTCAACCATAGTGTCCTGCAAAGCCCAGGACAAGGGTCTTGGGAAGGTATTAGACCTTGCTTCTCTCTCATTCCTGCTGGTGCAGCCTGGGATTCAGGATGGAGTCTGTGCCTGAGGGCTCCTGGTCCAGCTCTGAATGGGTCACATCTTAGGCACAAGGAGTCTTTTACACCCTTTCTACAATAATTTTTTTAAATTTAAAAATTTTATATTAGTTTCAGGTGTACAGCATAGTGGTTAGACATTTATATAATTTACGGAGTGAAACTCCTGATTACTCTAGTATCTACCTGGCTCTATATGTAGCCATCACAATATTATTGACTATATTCCTATGTTGTTCTTCACCCAGTGACTATTTCTTTTATGCCCTTTAAGGGAGGCACGAGGTACCAAGGCTGATGGTGACCCTGCTCTGGGGGCTGCAGCAGAATGACTGCATAGAAAATCAGCCCCTGCCATGTGTTAGACCTTGGACTCTGCCACGGACAGACCCCTCAGCCATCAGGGTGCTGGGCGAGAGTGTGGTTGATCAGCTCAGCCTGTCTCTACCACGAGGACATAGCTCAGGATGCAGGTCAGGCTGCTTTTGGGGTGAGGGCTTCCTTCTTATAACTCTCCAATTGTGTTACCCTCCCATCCTCTGGCCACTGCAAATAAAATGATAATAGTGAAAAAATCATTTCTACCCTTTTTGCTGAGTCATGCTGTGGGATGATGACTCTGAAGTAGGTATTTATTATTAGTCCTACAAAACATGAGGAAATGGAAATCCAGAGAAAGCAGCATCCCAAGGGCTCAGACAGGAATGGTGGGACTGGGCTGGAACATGGGTCCATTTGAGCCTGGTACTCCAGATTCTAACTACTGTGTTACTTGCCACTTGACAGAGAGAGTATTGGGGGACTCGTGTGTGTGCATGTGTGTGCGTGTGTGTGCGTGTGCGTGCATGCATGCACCCTTGGGGAAACCTCAGAGCCACCATCTGACAAGATGGCAGTTGGGGCATTTACCCAGTCAGCTGTGCCAGAGCCAGAGTTGGAGGGGGTGGTCTTCCTGAGATCTCCCTGTGCTCGTGGCCACTGGGGAGTCTGTTGGGAACCTCTGGTGGGATCCCTGTGAACCCATGGGATGGCCTGACTGTTGGACAGAGCCTGGACAAGCAGCTTTCCTGGCTGCAGGTGGGGAGAGGGGGGCCCAGCATTGATGCTCCCCACAGAAGCAATGTTGTTGTGGATGCAGGTGGCACTGACAAGGCTGGGGATCTCCCTGTACCCCCATACCTGCTGACAAGAGGCCAGCTCCACCTGTAGCTTGTGGCTAGCTGTGTGGGGAGGGAGGCCCTTGGTTGTGGACAGCTGACGACCATGCAGGAGAGTGGATCGGTGCAGGAATTAGTGTGTTGTGCCTGCCAGAGGGGCTTATACGCTGTCTGGAGGCCACTTCTTCCCAAGGCCTCAGAGACTGCACTACATGTGCCACAGATTGGGAAGGGTGAGCAGAAATTAGGGGCCATGGAACTTCACATTCCCTGCATTTGTAGATTATCCCAAGAAAACTTGGGGATGTGGGACCAGCACCCTTCTGGAGTCTCTGTCTCTGCTTTTCTGGTGCTTTCCAGTGAGACCCACCCCTGTAAGTGCTAATTGGGGCTGAAATGAAGCTTGGTCTCCATTGCCCAAGGCAGTGAGGTTGAGCCCAAGTGCCTTATACTGCAAGTGGCCCACTGATGGGGTGAACTGCATCTCTTCCCCATCAGGAAAGAAATGGGGATTCAGGGCCATCTGGGTGACTCAGGCACTGTCAGCTAAGTACTGGCTCTGTGGTGTGAAAATAAGTCTAGGGAGGCAGCAAACGCTGCTGTGGTAGAGAGCCAGACAATTATTTTATAAGGAGTAGGAACAGTCACATTAATAGAAGGAACCTACAAACCAGAATGTGGTGTCTTTAGAAGAAAATCAAATTTTTGGTTGAAAGATAAGGTTGTCCTTAAATAGTCAGGAGAAAAGTGGCCGTGACCATGGTTGGTGGGGAGAGCCTGAAAAGGACTGACGCTCCTTTCACTCTCAGTCCAGGGATCCCAGTACTCCTGGGACAGGGCAGGGAAAGTCCCAGGACATTTGGCTGAGGACAGAGGGTCAGAGGACAGGACCCAAGGCAAGACTCAACACTGCCTGGAAGGATGTTAGCAGTCCCGAAGGAAGGGTATGGGAACATTGCGGAGCTTAAAGGCAGGGAGCTCCAGGTGGAAGAAGCAGAGAGATCGGTGAGCTAGAGAGGGGATTGAAGGAGGGTCCTGAATGAGACTTTGTTCCTTTTTCTCTTCCCTGTGACTTAGGAAGACAAGATGTCTAGGCCAGCAGTCTCACATGTCAGTGGGCATTGGAATCACCCAGAGGCTCATGAAGCTGTGGCTTGCTGCGCCCCAGGCCTGGAGTTCTGGGAGAGGGCCTGAGACTTGGCAATTCTAAGATGTCCCTGGTGTTGCTGCTGCTGCTCAGAGGAATGCCCTTTGAGATCTACTGGCTCAGATGTGGCCTGCTGCTGTTGTACATCTTATAGATACTTACTTGAAGTCTTTAGCCAGAGCTGTGTTCACCTCTCTCAGGTGCAGTGTGGGTTTGGCCTGAGAAGACATGGAGAGTATCAATGGGGGATTGGAGGAATCCCCAGATCATAGACCAGGCTTTGGTACTTCCCTTGGGGTAAGAGGCCAGGAGT
>NW_011888831.1:1145667-1147983 GCF_000151845.1 Pteropus vampyrus
TTTTTTTTGATAAAAATAATTAAGACCTATTCTCCTAGAAAATTTTGAGTATACAATACAGTACTGTTAACCACGGTGACCATGCTATATGTTAGATCTCCAGAACTTATTCATCTTGCATGTCTGAAACTTTGTACCCTTTGACCAAAATCTCCATTTCCCCCACCACTTACCAGTCCCTGGTAACCACCATTTTACTCTCTGCTTCTAAGAGTTGAATATTTTTAGATTCTACAGATGAGATCATGCAGTATTTGTCTTTCTGTGTCTGGCTTATTTCACTTAGCATAACTTTCTAGGTTCATCCATGTTGTCACAAATGTCAAGATTTTTTTCTTTTTAAAGGCTGAATAATAATATTTATCACATTTTCTTTATGAATTCATCTGTCAATGAATAGTTAGGTTGCTTGCACATCTTGGCTATTTGAATAATGCTACAATGAGCAAGAAGGTGCAGATACCTCTCTGAGATAGTGATTTTAATTTCCTTTGGATATATACTCAGAAGTGGGATTGCTAAATTATATGATCATTCTACTCTTAATTTTTTGAAGAATTGCCATACTATTTTCCATAGTGGCTGCACCAATTTACATTGTTATCAACAGTACACAAGGGTTCCTTTTTCTCCACATCCTTGCCAATACTTATTTTTCATCTTTTTAATAACAGCCATTCTAACAGGTGTCATGCCAACTTTAGCCAAGATTCCAACCAGTGTGAAAGATGGGGATTAGTTCATTATTTGGGTTTGGAAAATGGTCAATCATGTTTTGGAAATGTTGACATTTGCTGGTTTGGGAAATGCTGCCCACATTCCCTCTTCCGGACATTAATCAACAGTTTCTAGTGAATGTTGACATCCATCAGAGTTGGCCTTCACCAACCTTGCACAGATAGAAAGACAATTAATTGATGCGATATTAACTGCATTTTATTCAATACCTATTATATATTGGGAACTTCATGGGCATTATTTCAACCTTGAAAGTAGATGTTATTGTTCCCACTTTGGAGATGAGGAGACTGAGGAGACTAAGTTACTTGACTAGGGTCGCAATTTAGTAAATGGCAGAGTCCTTTGCCTATTGACTGTACCCTTCTGCTTCTCAAAAGGACCATGAAAATATGTTGTATGCTGTACAGTGTCAAGCAACTATAAGGGACTATTATTACACTATCCCTCCATCAATTTTTAGTGCTCAGAGTAATTTTCTTGAACTTTTTATTTCCCTAGTTGAACAAATATCTAGCCACTTGTGCATATTGACAGCAGCAGCAGCATTGCCTATGTGGCCCCCAAAGCATTCTGTAATGTTGATAACAGATCTTCAGCCCCCAGTGACCACAGGCAACTCAGGTGCAAAGGGAAGGGGGTTTTTATGAGCCTTCTTGATTTTTTTTCCATTAACTTGTTGTCTGGGCAAATTCTAAGCTTGTCCCCCCACTCCAACTCAAAGCCACTTCGTTGCACTGGCATAATTTCTTACAATAACATTAACATATCATTGGAGCTCATTACCTTTGGTGTAATAGTTCCCTATTGAACTGTGTCAGACTAATTATGTCAGTTCCTTTTCATTCCAGTTTAGTGCTTCTCCAGAGAGTCGCAGTGCAGCACAGCTAATAATGATTAAACTGCTGTCTAATGCTCCACTGGATGTCCAAACCAAACAGGGGAAAATTCTTTGCTGAAGATGGGACTCATAGCAGCTCTTGTACTTGATGCAATTTGGTGTTTTAAAAGCCATTACTCGGCAGTCATTTCCACATGACGATGGAAGGCTGGTAGTGTTTCTTTGGGGTGGGGGAAGAATAAAGCAAATCAGGGAAGGAAATAGCTTGGCAAGGTGAGGTGAGCAGTGGCAGAGAGTCAACCCAGGTGCTTTTATCTGCCTAGTGAACCCTTAAGTTCTGATCAAGTCTATCCTGAGCCAAGTTTTGCCACTCAGCTGGCAGGGGTGGGTGTCAGGGAGAGGCCAGGGCAATAAATCAGGACAAGCCACTATCAAATGCTTAAAGCTCTGTTGCTAGTGTCAGGTGAAGGAGCCCAGGGAAGATAAATGAAAATGAAGTCATTTTCACCTTCCTGTAGTTTCATACAGAGCTCTTTGCTCCAGCTAAAATCGAACATGCCTTTTTCTTTTTGCATAAAGAAGAGGAAGGAAATCTCGTACTTTAACAAGAACTTCAACAGAAGGTTGGTGTTCCTCATCACTAATAGGATGCTAACTTGTTCTGAGTACCCATTCTTGACAATGTTTAATGATGCTAATAATAATAACTAGCATCAGCTGAGTGATTACTTTGTGCC
>NW_011888831.1:1148928-1157771 GCF_000151845.1 Pteropus vampyrus
GAGAAATACCAGCTGATGCTCCTGACCTTTGGGAATGTAGGTGCAATGGGAAGCTTGGGCAGCCAGCTCTGTCCCAGAGAATATATAGAATGCTAGACACTTAGATAAAAGCTGTCTCTTTCGATATTGATAATAGCCAGGAAGATAGGCATTGTTATCAATATTTTACAAACAAGGAACCTGAAGCTGGAGAATTTAGCAACTTGCCAAAAGTCAAATAACCAGTAAGTGGCAGAGCAAAAATTTGAACTTGGGTCTGACTTCAAAGCTCAAACTATCCCCAAACCCCTTCCTTCATCGTACTGTCTCATGAATCAAGGCCTCCATGATATGGGACATCACTTGTAAAATTCTTAATCTTTTAGCAGGAAATGAAAAGGGACATCTCTTGCAGAGTTCTTAATCTTTTTAGTAAACCTAGTTAAGTTTTCTTTGGGAAAAAGGTCCTCTCCCTCAAATACTGATAATTGCCCCCAAACTGGTGACTCAGATCTTCTGGCTATTGATAAGGATCATCAGCCTATTGTTAGGAGAAATAGTGTTAGGCCAGATAGAGCCCTTAGAGGGGAGGGGACTTTAGACCAAAGATCTTTTTTTACTCTTTAAGAAATATATTAACCAAGCCTCTTTCCCTTTATTCACTTAATAGGCAAATCAATAATAGAAATTAATAGATATATGATTTAAATAACAAGTTCGTATCTTCTTTTCCTTGTCTAGGGACTGAAGTGGCACTTCAGCAGTAAACCCAAGACCCCGCCCTGACTAAGACAGAAAGAGAAAGAGCTCGATGAAACCCCAATAGGCAGGGACAACGACCCTTCTCAGCAGGAAGCAGATACAGAAGAAGAGACCTCCTGTCCCTCAACATCCATACTACTAATAAGTAAGGAGGTTCATGGCTCTTAGAAAAGAGGCAGGAAAGTTAGTTAGGGGGTTTCGGGCCTCCTGCAAAGACACTGAGGTCATCCTATCTTAGAAGAGGTCCACCCTAATCTGCGCACAATTAAGCAAGCCAGAAGGCATTTTTAGGCTAAAAGTAACGTAGAAAGAAACATGTGAGCAGAGAATTAGGTACTAGTTTAAGCCAATCACTCACACCTGCGCAATGAAGACCCAATGACCTTCAACTCACCTGAGCCTCATTATATCATCATTATAATACAATGCATATGCCCAGAAGTTCATTGATATCATTATAACAGACTGAATTCTGGGAATGAACATCAGAGAAAGCAAATGATGAATCACCGAGTCCTGTCAATCTTAGTTGTCAATCAAAGAAGCCCACCCCTCTAAGAAAAGTAACCACCCATAGCAAATAGGGATAAAAACCCCAAAGGCTTTGTTACCAGGCCTTTTGAGCCATGCTTTTCTTGCTCAGGCCCGCTTCCACATCTGGAAGTGTACTTTCCCTAATAATAAAATTTTCTTTTCTGCTGTATTTCAGTGTCTTGCTCAATTCTTTGTTCGAGACATCAAGAACCTGGACGACGTGCCATGTGGGGATCCCCACTCTCCGGTAATATCCATACTTTGTTAATGCTGTTTCTCCACCTTATTTTCTCTTCTCCAGCCATCTCTATCTTTCCATCCTTCAAATCCAAATGCTTCCTCATTCATTCATCCTTTATTCCTTCATTCATTTACTCACATTTACTCAAAAGAAATGAAAACATATGTCCACAAAAAGACTTGTATGCAAATGTTCACAGCAGTGCTATTCATAATGGCCAAAGTCGTGGGAACAACCCAAATGTCCATCAACCGGTGAATGAATAGGCACAATGTGGTATATCCGTACAATAGAATACCATGTGACAATAAAAAGAAATAAACTACTGATACATGTTACAACATACATGAACCTCAAACACATTTTGCTAATTGAAAGAAACCAGACAGAAAACCTCACATATTGTATGATATCATTTACATGAAATGTTCAGAACAGGCAAAACCATGGCGATAGAAAGATTAGTGGTAGCCTAGGGCAGGAAAGGAGATGGGAGTGACCATTAATGCACAGCCATTTCTCTTTGGAGTAATGGAAATGTTCTAAAATTAGATTGTAGTGATGGCTGCATAGCTCTGTAAGTAAATCAGTGAATTGTACTCTTAGAAAGGTGAATTTTATGATATGTAAATTATATTTACATAAAGCTGTACAAAAGAAAAGGGAAACACCTGAAACATCTGGACAAGTTGAGCTGGAGGGCTTTTCCAGTTCTCACTTACTGAACTGCCCAGGACCAGACCCACCCCTCCTAGCTCTGGGTGATGCTCTTTCTACAAACCCTGAGCTGACCTGTTTTTTTTTTTATCACTTGATCTGAGCGAGCATTTTGCAAAGCTTCAGCCTCTGGGGGCAAAGTCCAACTTCTTATTCACCATCAAAAGCACAGAATCTGGGTCAGCAGATAATGCGCTTTTTCCCCTAAAATGTGGGATCAAGGAGCAGGTGTCAGGTTGGCAAATTAGGAAGGAGATCGGGAGGGGCCAAGACACACCATCTGCCTTCTGACTTGGGGCTGGGAAGGCACTCCTGTTCAGAATCTGTGTTGGTCAAGCAGTTGAGAACAGGTTAGGAGGCTGAACCAGAAGCGGGAGTATTTACAAACATGGGGCAGTGGAAGTTTTTTAGTGTGGAGACTGAGGGCTGGTAGGGTCTGGAGCTGCTCAGGGTTGGGGGACAGGCAGAGCAGAGGCCAGGGCAGGGTTGTCAGAAGGCAGAAGTGGGAGAGGCACTGATTTTACCTAGTGTGGTTGAGGAAGTCTTTCTAGAGTAAGACTTTTTTATTTTTTTCACCCTAGAAGTGGTAAGTCTCTACCACCAGCTCCCTGAATACTTTTAATTGCAGTATAACATACAGAAAGTTGCGCAAACTATTAGTGTATGGTTCCATGGATTTTCACACAGGTCATGCAGTGCTTTAGTCAGCTCGGGCTGCAATAACAAAACACCAGACAGGGAGGCTTAAACAACTGATATAAATTTCTCACAGTTCTGGAGGCTGGTTCTAGTGAGATCCTCTTACTGGCTTGCAGATGATCACTTTTTTTCCTGTTTCCTTACATGCAGGCAGAGACAGAAAGAAAGCTCCTAGCCCTCTCTTCTTATAAGGGCACTAATCCCATGATCAGGTCCCCACCCTCATGACCTCTTCTAAACCTAATCACCTCTCAAAGGGCCCTCTCCAAATACCTACACATTGAGGATTAATACTTCAACATATAAATAAATTTGCAAGGGACATGAGTTAGTACATAGCACACAGATATAATCAACTCCCAGATCAAGAAATGGAATAGTTCCAGGACTTGAAGGCCCCCTAAGTCCCCTTCAAGTCCCTACCCATCCTCCATACTCATCCCCAAAGGGTCAACAACCGTCTGGACTTCTGACACCATGTGCATTCCTTAGTTTGCTTATTTGTAAACCCTGTCAAATGGAATCAAAAGCGTGTGCTCTTTTGTGTTTGGCTTCTTTCGTGCAGCGTTATATTTGTGCATTTCACACAGGTTGTTGCATGTAGTTGTCATCCCTTCATTCTTCCCGTAGTGTGAAGTATTCCATTGTGTGAATGCATCACATCTTACTTATCCATGTAACTGTTGATGGGTGGCTGGACAGCTCCCAGTTTGGAGCTATTATAAACAGTGCTGTACAAACATTCTGGTACCCATCTTTGAATGAACAGAGGGTTACATTTCTGGTGGGGGTAGAATTGCTGCATCATAAGATATGTGCCCATTCACCGTAGATGATGCCAAATAATGCCCTAAAGTGGTCGGACAATTGTGCACTCTCACCAGCACAGTGTGTGTGAGAGAGTTCTATTCCACTTCCCTCTATAGCCCTTAGTATGTATTGACCCTCAGCCCCAGATTCATGTTAAAGCCTTAACATGACTATATTTGTAGATAGAGTCTAAACGAGGTAATTAGGTTAAAATGAGGCCATTGGGGTAGGCCCTCACCCAATCTGGTTAGTATCCTTATAAGAAGAGGAGATTAGGATTTGCAGAGAGACACAAGGTGAGCACGTGTAGAAGAGAGAATATATGAAGACACAGTGAAAAAGTGGCCATGTGCATGGCAAGAAGAAAGGCCTCGGGAGAAACCAAACCCTACTGGCACCTCGTTCTGGGACTTCCAGCCTCCAGAGTTGTGAGAAAATATATTTCTGTTGTAATTCTCTCAGGTGGTGGTATTTTGTTATGGCAGCCTGAGCACACTGATACAGTTACTTTCTGGTGCTCACTTCATGCATTATCTCACTTAATCAATGCTGTAGAGTAGGAGCAATTATAACTTTCTTGTCATGCATGAAGGACTGAGGCTTGGAGATTCATGACTTTGCCAAGGCTGTAACATAAGTCTGTGCCTGAGCCAGGAATGGAACGTTGAATTTAACCCTCACACCTGCCTCCCACACCGACTCTGTTAATCCAGAATTGACTGTACTTTTGTTTTTATCATGATGTTTAGTCATTCATGCCTCATTTCTCCTCCCCCGTTTATTGGAATAATGACTGTATTTGGTTTTTCATTTGGGGTAAAGTGGGGAGAATGGGCTTGGGAGGCAGAAAAATTGGGTTTGAACCTTGGGTCCTCAGCCTCTTGGTGAGTAAATGTGGGCCAGTCCCTTAGATTCTGTGTGACTCAGTTTCCTCATCTAAAAGGTCTGTTATCAGGCTGACTATGCACCTATCGGGTGATAATGTAAGGGAATATGCCTTATAAACTGTAGAGTGCTGGGAAAATGGTAACTGTTTGCAGAGATTTTGTGAGTTGTTATTTATTTACTGGTGACTGAATTGTGTGTTCCCTATTCATATGTTGAAGTCCTAACCTCACAATGAGATGGCATTTGAAAAAGGAGCCTTGGGGAAATAATTGGGGTTAGATGAGGACATGTGGGTGGGCCCTGTCTGATAAGATTAGTGTCCTGATAGGAAGAGACACCAGAGAACTTGTTCTCTTGCCTTCCACATGAGGACACAGTGAGAAGATGGTCATCTGTAAGCCAGGAAGAGGGCTCTTATAAAGAACTGCATCAGTCAGTACCTTGATCTTGGACTTCCCAGCTTCCAGTACTATGAGAAAATAAATTTCTGTTGTTTAAGCTACCCAGTCTTTGATATTTTGCTATGGCAGCCCAAGCAGACAAAGACAGCAACATGTTACCCTCCTTCTGTCTGCAGAACTTCATAGACATGCACACCACAGACCCTCAAAAAAAAAAAATAAAGATTTCTAAAAGGCTAACTCTCTGGCAAGCATAGGTTCACAGGCTAGGCCGGGTGAGACTCCTGCAGTGGAGAATATGTAGTACCAGTCTGTGCACTTTGGGGCTGGTGTTTGAGAGGAGCCCAACATTTGTTGTATGACCTAGGACTGGGGACCGCTCCTATTCTGGAGACTCAAGAATAGAAAGGTGTGTGGAGTGGGGCAGGATATAGGTGAAGGAGAGAGATGGCAGAAGCTTTTCATATTTTATGAAGATGCTCAGAGAGGCAGGTTTTGCTATTTACCCATTTAACAGATGGGGAGACTCAAGTTCAGAGACTTGCCCAAAGTTGCTTAACTAGTAAGTTGTAGACCCAGGACCAAAGCTGAAGGCATCTGGTTTCTGGGTCTGTTGATTGCACTGTGTCAGTCTGGACAGGCTAGGTCAAGCTGCAGTAACAACAACGACACCAAAATCTTTGGTTTATGACAACAAAAACTTTTTACTTGCTCACACTACGTGTTCATCATGAGTGGCCAGTGGTGCTGCTCCTGTCCCTTCACTCTAAACCCGGGTTGACAGAGTGGCCAACATCTCCATCATTGTTGGAGTTCTGGAGAGTCTCGTACTGGCAATTAAATGTTTTAACCCAGATGTGACATTTGTCATTTTTCAACTCAATTCTGGTTCAAAGTCATTGGCCAGAGTTAGTCATGTAGCCCAAAAAAGTACAAGGGGGTCAGGATGTTTGTCCTACATGGGCCCAGAAGACAGACAGGGAAAATAGTATTGAGCAGCATTAATGTCCATTGCATAATGAATGAATGAATGCATGCATGAATGAATGTCATTAGAATCCTCATCTGAGTTTGGTGGCTGTTGACGGGCCCAGGAAAGAACAACGTAGACTTGAAACTAACCAGCTTAAGAGCACTTGGGCTTTTCAGGACCTAATAACGGTTTAAAAATTGTCAAAATGTACTAGCATTCTTTTTCTTTTCATCGTTTACAGCCCTCCATGCCTGTATGTGCTCTCTTTTACCCAATCTCTTTGCCATTTACTGTGGGCAGCAGACCAACCCTACCCTCACAGGCCCCATTCTGGGGGTGATTGATGATGCTGGACACACACAGATGGACACAGAAAGAAATTTCTACTTTTTCCATGAGCCTCGGGCAGCTGTGGAGATGACAATTTTTCATGTGAGTGTTAGCTCCGCATTTTTCTCGGGCTCCCGAGCATAACTATGCCCAGACGGGCTCTGTGGGATAAAAAATAAAGCATTGTTTTTATGATGCCATGAAAAGCCATCTTTTTCCTCCTAAAAAAGAAGCTTATTTATTTCCATGTGTGTATGGGTTTGCAGTAAGTGTGGAAGGATTAAGCCTATGAAACTGTTGATTTATATCCACGAGTAATGTGAAGTCTTTGTCTTGAAGAGTAGAGAGGCTTCCAAATCAGAAAAGAAAGAGTTAGGCCCCTTCCCTCATTCACTTAGTGGCTTATTTGTTAAATACTGAGCACTTAGTGCCTGCCAGGCCTGGGGTCAGGGACTGGGGGCACAGAGCCATATAAGAGGATATAATGCCTACTCTGGCCAAGTTTTCAATCCACAGGGTAAATGCTGAGTACAAAGGGCATGGGGACACTGAGCAGGAAGTGGTGGGGAGGCTCCATTAAGGAGGATGGCGGAACCAATCAAATGAGGAGGATGAAGAAGGGTGATTCTGGCAGAAGAAATGGCATCATGAGAGAGGAGAAAGTGGGCAAGGGTGTGGTGCAGTCAGACTTTACCAAGTAGGCAGCATAGAGGATAAATGCCTCAGCTCTGGGTTCAAATCCCAGCCTTGCCTGTCTTTGCTTATATGACCATGTGTAAGATGGAGAGAAAGACTGTAATTCCCTCACTGCAGTGTTGTGAAGATTCAATGTGTAGATATAGGTAAGGAGCCCAGAGCAGTGCTTGGTTGATAGGAAAGTTTCAGGAGCCATGATCTGTTATTAGCAGCGTAATGAAGCTTGAGTAGGGACAGGAAGAGAAGAGGGGGAAAGGTAAGCAAGGGCCTGAATGTCAGAGTAAGGAGTTGATAATCTGACTCCCCACTTGCAGAGTTTGGGGATGCAAATGATGTGTGAGTTTCTAGGGCCTGATCTGACTCTGAGAAGGGAACCTAACTGGTGGTCCTGAGTGAGACCTTTTTCTCAGGGCAGAGTGATCCACTGGAAACCCAGGGGTTGAATGGGAAGTCCCAAGTGGTCAGTTGGAGGTGTGGCCCAAGTCACGGGGTCTGAATGGGATCAGGTCCACAGAGAAGGGGGTGGGATGGTTTCTGAAGAACCCACAACAGAGCCCATCTGCTGAATATCCAATGGAGGGTATAGAGTGAAGTTGAGCAGCGGGCGGCCATGTCTCTGCTGGGAGAACATATGGAATTGGGGTGGGAGCCCTCGTGGGCTCTGGAGTAAGACCGTCTTGAACCCAATGCCCAGCCAAAAATCTGTGCAGCCCTGGTAAGCTGAGCCTCTGTGAAAAGGGGGTAATGACACCCATTTCTCACGGGTTTTTGTGAGTTTAAGGATGTATTTCTGTCTTTAAAGAGCTTAAAATATGGGGGCGTGGCCCAAGAAGAGAGATGATTAAACAAGCTTTGACAATCAAGTGAGGTAGGGGAAGACAGGAGAAGTGCATTGGTCTCTGGGAACAGGGAGGAGGGCTACCTAATCCAGAAAGTAAATCAAAGCAGACTTCCTGGAAAAAGGAGCATTTACACTGAGATTTACAGGATGACTGAATGTTGGCAGCCAGCTGACAGGGAGCAGAAAGAGTGCTCCAGGTCAGAAACCAGCATGGGTAAGGGCCTGGAGGTGAGAGATGGTTCTGTGGGGTCAAGATACTGCAGGGTGTTCAGTGTGACGGGAGCATGGAGTGCAGAGGTGAGAGTGTTGAAAGACAAGGGGAGAGCAAGTGGCTCCATTTGAGGTGAGGACTGGCTCTGGATAGTTCTGAGGAGGTTAATTGGGGGATGGCTATATCCTTCTGGCGTCAGAAGACCCAGCTTCAAAGGTACACTAGATCACTCTTTGGGGTGGGGGGCAGGGGAGCAGAAAAACAAAAGAAATACTTGTGTTCACTCTTTGTAAAGGTAAAATATCCACGTCCTGAAAATATAGAAAATAGAGAAAAGAAAAAATTATCCACATAGTCACCATTTAAATACAAGCGCTATTAGTATTTTGGAGTATTTCCTTTTATTCTTTTTCAAAAGGAATTTGTGTTTAGTTGTATGCAGCAGAAAATAAAGAACTCAGGGTTTGGAATATGTAGATGATAGTACAATGTTATTATGGGACATGAAAATACAGGATAATGCAATATCTATTTAATTTTCACGTTCTCCAAGGTATCAGCTTTCCCAAACAATTCAGGGCAACAAATAAAGTCCTGTGTCAGATCACTAAAAACTGGGTTTCAGGGTGATCAGTTCCCTCTGGGATTACCTGCTTACTAGCTCAATGGTCACCTAACTGCTATCACCTGGTTCTATGGTCATCAAGCATTTTGATTGTACATCCTTCTTAGTAAAGAATATTTTAGCATGTACTCTCAAT
>NW_011888831.1:1158431-1160683 GCF_000151845.1 Pteropus vampyrus
CACCATTCTACTTTTTGTCTCTATGAATTTGACTATTCTGAGTACCTAATATAAGTGGAATCATAAAGTGTTTGTTCTTTTGTGTATGACTTATTTCACTTAGCATAATGTCTTCAGGGTTCTTCCATGTTATAACATGTGTCAGAAGTTCCTTCCTTTTTAAGACTGAATAACATTCCACTGTGTGTGTGTGTGTGTGTGTGTGTGTGTGTGTGTGTGTGTGTGTGTATACATATTATTTATTCATTCATTCACTGATGGACAGTTGAGCTGCTTCTTCTATCTTTTGGTTGTTGTGAATAATGCTGCTAGAAACATGGGTGCGCAAAAATCTTTTTGAGTCCCTTCTTCCAGTTCTTTTGAGTAGAATGAAATAATAGAAAAAATATATAAATATTGGTTTCTGTCCCTGGTTCCTGGCACAGAACTCCTGAAATCCTTGAAATTTCCTAAGTAAATAGAACACTGGGATCATCTTTTGTTCTAATATTTGTTCTTTGACCCTGTTTTCTGACATGGAGTTACTGAATCCCTTGGAATTTCCTGGGTGACAGCAGTGTCTTTTATTCTATGGAGCTGATTCTAGATGGCTCCTGGATGAGGGCTGATCACCAGAAAGACCAAGTCATAATAGGAAGCTTAGAATTTTCAGCCTCACCCTCCATTCTGCAGAGAGAGGAAAGGGGCTAGAAATAGAATTAATAATTGGTGATGCCTCCATGAGGAAGCCTTCATAAAAATCCCAATAGTAGGGCATTTGGTGAACACATCTGTGGGCCAGGAGGGTTGTGTACCCCAACTCCCCAGGAACAGAAGCTCCTGTGCTCAGAATTCTTTCAGACTTTGCCTTTTGTACCTCTTCATCTGGCTGTTCATCTGTATCCTTCATCATACCATTTATCATATAATAAACTGGACAGTGTATTTCCCTGACTTTTTGTGAGTTGTTCAAGTAAATCATCAAATCCAAGGGGTGGTGTCATGGAAACTTCCAATTTGTAGCCGAGTCAGACAGAAGTTGTGGGTAACCTGGGGACCTACTACTTGTGATTGGTATCTGAAGTGGGAGGCAGTATTGTGGGACTGAGCCCTTAACTTGTGGGATCTGCACTAACTTCGGTCAGTGTCAGAATGGAATTGAATTGTAGGACACCCAGTTGGTGTTAAAGAGAATTGCCTGGCAGTAATATGAGAGTAAGGGAAACACACAGGAACAGAAGAGTGTTTGTTTTATTTGTATTTAGGTATATACCCAGAAGCAGAATTGCTGGATCACATAGTACTTCTATCTTTAATTTTTTGAGAAACTGCCATACTGTTTCTACAATGGTGTGCTATTTTACTTTCCCACCAACAGTGTACGTGCCAATGGCTTATAAAGAGAATGAGGTCCAACGTTGATATTATATGATTTCAGAAACACAAATGCTCTCCATCACCAGCAAACCTTCTTAACAGTCTTCTGCTTTGAGTGCATGGTTTGGGGATCAAATCAGGCAGAGTTCCGCATCCAAGTCAGACAAGAGGAGAAGGAAGGAAGCAGGCATGAGAGTTGGTCTGTGAGCAAGACGGAGAAGCACCAGAGGTTAAGAACTTGGGCTCTGGGGCATAACTGCTTCAGGATGATGGCTCTGTGTTTTTGGGCAAGTCACTTAACCTATTTGCACCCTCATTCCATCATCTGTAAAAGGAGGATAATAATAATTCCTACCTCATAGGGGGTTGTGAGAAGTAGATGGTCTAATGTGCATAAAGCACTTTGAAGAGCTCAATAAATATTAGCTGTTGTTTTTGAAGTTAACTGTAGCTGGAATTTGAAGCTACAATGTGGAATTGAAAGTAACTGCAAGAGCCTAAGCACTGGAGAACTCAGGGATTCTGTGCTTGGGCCAATTTTATTCAGGTCTGAAAGGACAGGACAACCGCAGCTGACAGCTGAGTTCCTGTGGTGACTGGGAATGGGCTCCAACGACCTCAGGCTGAGTCTTCTTTTCTGACATGAAGGAGCTCCAAATTCCATGTGGACAGTGATGAGAGAGACTGGCTCTTTTTGTTGGGAGGGAGCCAGGCTTCCCCTCCACATATAGCTCCTCCGGGGCTCTTCCATAAAGTGAATATTTGTAAAGTGCTTTACAGATGACAGAACCTCTGGATAGCCATTATCTGATTTGATTATCATAACAACACTATGACCCTATTAGAGTGAGAACAGAGTAGGGGGGAGAGAGAAGAGAAATGAGAGGGAGAGAGGG
>NW_011888831.1:1160756-1162851 GCF_000151845.1 Pteropus vampyrus
GAGAGAGAGAGAGAGGAAAACAGTAGAGTAAGTAATGTTGAAATGCTGAGACTGGCTTTTCTTGTTTTCATTTTATGTATGTATGTATGCATGTATGTATGTATGCATGTATGTATTTATTGCTAAAAGTCTGGGTCTTGTGGCACAGATATTTATGTGCTTTCTGTACCACCAGTTGGCAGTCAGGTGGGAGAAGGAGACTTGCCTCATGCTTAGGCTGGGGACAATTGCTGTCTCAGTTCCCAGGACAAGGTAGGTAGACCTGTGGGTATTCAATACCCTGACTGTGAATAAAGCCAAGCTAAAGCTCTGATGCCTGGGTCTTCACCAAGAGTAGGCTGAGATTCCCTGGCTGATCTCAGCCAGGCTAACCGAGATGGTAACAGCCATGATGAGATAGCCTTGCCCTCCTCACAGAGGTTATTGAGTAACCACATTACGAGGCAGATGTTAATCTTATCTCCATTTTATAGATGAGGAAACTGAGTCTTGGTGAAGTTTGCATCTGTTAGGAAGTGTCAGAGTCAGGTTTGTCTGACCGCAAAGCTTAACTTCTACATGCCACCCAGAGAAGAAGCACATTGAGGGAGGCATAGCTTATAGGGAAAGATCATGGAAAACTGCTTATTTGCTATCATTTAGACAAAAAGAATGACAGAAAGAAATTAATTAAAAAAACCCTCCAAAATTTGTCCTTTGCTTAGGTTTATTCTGCTTTAAACAAGAACTGAAATGTAGTCTGAAAGTCTATTTCCCCAAAAGGGGAACAATATTCCGATTATTCAGGGATCTCCGAGAAAGAGGAGCTGTTTCCAGACTCCCAGACGTGTGAGATAAGAGCTGAGGAGGTGAAGGGGAAAGAGAGGCAAAGCAGGAGGAGAGTGGGGGATGCCCTGGCTAAGCAGACGCCGGCATAACTCTTCTCGAGGGGCTGACGACAGGCTTATCATTGCCTTGTCCCAAGATGTCCCTCGGCACAGTTAAGTGCTTTAAGTGGCGGCTGTGAAAAAGGCCATTTCCCGCCAAGACTATAAAATGGAAAAATGGAGATGCTGTATTCACGGCAAAGAATCAAATGTGCAGAGCCTTCCACGGAATTTATAAATCAGTTACCAGGACCATTAAAATGCCTCTTGCTGCACTTAATCTCCTCCGGCTTTCTTTCTTTTCTTCTTCCAAATACCTAACCCATCGCTCTTTTTTACTGGCTCTGCTGGACCCTTCAATGAAGGCTGTTCCTATTTCAGAATAAATGTATGTGTATTCTCTTCTCTGACTCAACTTGACTGTAAAACAAACAATGATCCATGCTCACTCCGGTTCTCTGGATAAATATGAAGGCAGGCATTTTGCTTTCCTTGGGGCTGGGCTGTCCCCGGGAGCAGGAAGCACAGTTGTGCCAAGCACACCGCCTACTTCAGTACTCCGCATGGTCACGTAAGTAGGAGCACACGTAAGTAGGAGCCAGCCAAAGTGTGGTATAGACAGAGTCAAGGCTGGATCAATAAAGGCAGGTCTAAGAAATTGCACTCCAATGTGTCCTTAAGACACTTGTGTAATAATAGTTATAGAGCAGGCCCTCCGTGGGCCAGGTACTGTTCTAAGCACATTACATTTATTGACTCAATTTAATCCTCACAATGACCCCAATGTTATTATAATCTTCATATGAAGACAATGAAATGGAGACACAGAGAAATTAGTTTTCCTCATTTCATACAACCAGTAAGTGGTGGAGTTGAGATCTGAACTCAGGCGTTAGCAGCAGGTTTCTGACCTTAGCAGCAGGGTTTGTAAGCACCACACTACATGGCTCTATTAAGCAGGCTTATTTCTCTATTTGCCATAGTTCTGGGAGGATTCAGGAACATTGGCTATAATGAGAGGGCAGAGCTGGTGCCAGCCACTGATTTGGTTATTTTCAGGACATGCATTTGCTGGGCTGGTATGTCATGGAGTGTTTCAGTAGCAAGTAATCTCTACCCTTTAAAACACCTTTGGTCAAGTCATAAACAAGGCTTCTGCTGGAGTAGTTCAAGTGCCGACGTCTGAGGCAGGCTATTCACCTGTGATGAGGAAGTGTTTCAGAACCTGC
>NW_011888831.1:1162901-1180139 GCF_000151845.1 Pteropus vampyrus
ATAAGAGCTGAGGAGGTGAAGGGGAAAGAGAGGCAAAGCAGGAGGAGAGTGGGGGATGCCCTGGCTAAGCAGACGCCGGCATAACTCTTCTCGAGGGGCTGACGACAGGCTTATCATTGCCTTGTCCCAAGATGTCCCTCGGCACAGTTAAGTGCTTTAAGTGGCGGCTGTGAAAAAGGCCATTTCCCGCCAAGACTATAAAATGGAAAAATGGAGATGCTGTATTCACGGCAAAGAATCAAATGTGCAGAGCCTTCCACGGAATTTATAAATCAGTTACCAGGACCATTAAAATGCCTCTTGCTGCACTTAATCTCCTCCGGCTTTCTTTCTTTTCTTCTTCCAAATACCTAACCCATCGCTCTTTTTTACTGGCTCTGCTGGACCCTTCAATGAAGGCTGTTCCTATTTCAGAATAAATGTATGTGTATTCTCTTCTCTGACTCAACTTGACTGTAAAACAAACAATGATCCATGCTCACTCCGGTTCTCTGGATAAATATGAAGGCAGGCATTTTGCTTTCCTTGGGGCTGGGCTGTCCCCGGGAGCAGGAAGCACAGTTGTGCCAAGCACACCGCCTACTTCAGTACTCCGCATGGTCACGTAAGTAGGAGCACACGTAAGTAGGAGCCAGCCAAAGTGTGGTATAGACAGAGTCAAGGCTGGATCAATAAAGGCAGGTCTAAGAAATTGCACTCCAATGTGTCCTTAAGACACTTGTGTAATAATAGTTATAGAGCAGGCCCTCCGTGGGCCAGGTACTGTTCTAAGCACATTACATTTATTGACTCAATTTAATCCTCACAATGACCCCAATGTTATTATAATCTTCATATGAAGACAATGAAATGGAGACACAGAGAAATTAGTTTTCCTCATTTCATACAACCAGTAAGTGGTGGAGTTGAGATCTGAACTCAGGCGTTAGCAGCAGGTTTCTGACCTTAGCAGCAGGGTTTGTAAGCACCACACTACATGGCTCTATTAAGCAGGCTTATTTCTCTATTTGCCATAGTTCTGGGAGGATTCAGGAACATTGGCTATAATGAGAGGGCAGAGCTGGTGCCAGCCACTGATTTGGTTATTTTCAGGACATCCATTTGCTGGGCTGGTATGTCATGGAGTGTTTCAGTAGCAAGTAATCTCTACCCTTTAAAACACCTTTGGTCAAGTCATAAACAAGGCTTCTGCTGGAGTAGTTCAAGTGCCGACGTCTGAGGCAGGCTATTCACCTGTGATGAGGAAGTGTTTCAGAACCTGCCTACTGGACTATGGCCAGCTAGTGAATGCAGCATCCCAGCCTGAATTTCAGCTTTTGGGTCTTCCTTGTAAGGCTCTCTGCATCTCCTGGGGAATATCTGGTCATCTACCATACAGACCAGATCTCTCTCTCATACCTTCCTGATATGGGTCCAAGTGGGGTACTTGGTGGCTCCCTTCTGGCCCACACTCAGTGGGAGCTACGTAGTAGAAGCTCATCAGGAAATCCAATGACCTTTCTTGTAGGATCTCTTTGCGCCCTGAAATTCCACAATTGTACATGGGAATCCAAATGGAAATGTCGATTAAAGACAACAAGTTAGTGAGTTGGATGACAACCTTTAGCTAAACAGCTGAGTTGTAAGCAACAAAGCAAATCATACAGCCGGGGAGCTGGTGTGGGTACACTGGAAACAAATCATGCCAAAGGCTTTTCCCTTAGAGAAGCAGTAGCCCATTCTAGCATGAAACCGTGTAAATGGATCTCACAGTTAGATGATACTTCCCAGTTTTTAAGGTATTTTCCTTTACTATGATCTCACCCCGCTCCACCCCTGCCAGTAGTCCTGGGAAACAAGCAGAGAAGTATAACATCCCCATTTCACAGATGAGGCGACGGAGAGAGGAGATGGAATTTACTCAGGCTCACACAGCTAAGTTATGGGATGTGGACCAAAACTCGGCCCTTCTGTCTCTGCTTCGGATCCTTTCGATAACTCAGCATGCTGTATCTTGATTTCAGCAAAACAGTTGACAATTTGCATGATCTCCTGGAGGACCAGAGAGTGATGGTAAGTGTGGTGGGTTGAACATCAATGCCCTTGGCTGTTTAACGGCTGAATGTGGGAGTCTCTGGATCTTATCCACCACGGACCTTTTGTACAGGAACTCCTTCCGTGAGACAGAGCAGTGGTTCTCAGACTTCTTGACGCCACCAGGCCATCAATGAGGGACAGACTGAATGGGAGAACTGAGTAAAAACAACAGTTCAGAATGTTTGATGTAATGGAGAAGGCATGGGTTATAGAGTCAGACCAGTTGTGAGATCCTAGGCAAATTACTTAAAGAAAGCAGATGCTCATGAAATGTCCCTTCTCTCTCCTGCCTTACCTCTGGTGAAGAAGAGGAAAGATTGCTATCTTTAAATGTTTAAAGCTTCATCCTAATAAAAGAGGATGCTGCCTGCATCCATAGCCTAGTGATTACAGGTCAGACCCTGGACCCTGACTGGGTTTACGCCTCAGTTCCACTGCACTCTAGTTGTAAGATCTTGGGCAAGTTATGCTATTTCTCCAGTCACATGGGGGTAACAACAGCATGCATCTCATAGGACTGCTGATAGAAAGCACTTTACTATGGCAGCCAGCACACAACACACACAATGAGTACTTTTCATTGTTGTTACTATTTTGTGGCCCCCAAATGTAGAATGGAGCTCAATATTGTAACTTATAAGGAATCGTATTTTTATTTTGTGTAGGTGAGAACTGTTCACATCCCTCTTCAGCTGAATGCCTTTCAATTCTATTTTATTGCCCTTAGGAGAAAGACAGACATCCTTAATGTGGCTTCTGTGGCAACTGCTCTTGTGGCCTTGACTCATGACAGACTTATCTTGTACCCATTGATCAATTTTTCACTGTGCTCCATCTGTACCAGCCTTTAAAATATATGTATGCACAGTGCCCCCTGCCTCTTGCTTCAGGGCCTTTGCACATGCAGTTTCTTCTGCCTGGAATACCCTTCTCTTATTTTTCTGGCTAATCTCTACCAATCCTTCAAGTTTCAGCTTAAGTGTCATTTCCTCAGGGAACGCTTTCCAGATCTTCCAAGCAAAGTCAGTCCTCTGTGCTATATACTCTTGCAGAACTCTATTCTCCCCTGTAACAGTTATCACAGTAGTAACTATTCATATAATTATTTAATTTAATGCCTATCTCTCATGAGAGCAGGGACAATCTTTTCTTACTCATTGCTGTATCTAAAGCTCCTAGCATACTTCCTGGCATAGGGTAGGCACTCAGGAAACATTTGTGGGCTAAGTGAATGTACTTTCTCACTGGCATAGTGGCACCAGGCTGCCTTTCGGGGCTGTGAGATCCATCACTGGAGATGTGGGAACAAAGCTGGGGACATCAAGGGCTGAAGTAGAATTGAGGTGAGCTGAGGCTTCCTTGCTTCCCCCAGGGAGAACTCATTGCCTTGAGCTGTAAAAAAGCCACCAACCTTCAAGCTCTGAGGCTGCAAAATCTGGAACATTGCAGTTGAGATTGATGGGGCAGGGAGGTGCTTAGATATGATTATTTCTGCAGGGAGGGGTGTCAGCTCCTGGGGAAAAGGGAGTGGACATACTCAAGTGGGGAGGGAGAAAGGAAGATGGCTGTTAGGAGAGGAAGGAGTGTCCCTGTGGGACAGCACAATGGCCTGGCTTAATAGCTGTGGGGTGAGACTCTCCCCAGTTTCCACTAGTATGAGACCCTTCCCTCTTCTTCCATCATCTGCCACTATACCTCATGCTTGTTAAGACCTGAGAACAATTGTCTAACCTTCACAATAAAATACTCATTGGGGCCCACGGTAAGGAATGAGACTGAGGTAGGAGGTGAGTCAGGGTCTCCTGGCCCAGGGAGCCAGGAGCAGTGGTCTCTTCTCAGAAGCTGTGGGAGAGTCGTGGTTTTGCACAGCTAAACTCTGGAGGTTGCACATGTTTACCATTCTACCACAGCTGCTTGGGGGAACTTCTATGTAACTTATTTATTTTTGTGCTAGCTCTGCCTCAAACAGAGTGCCCTTCCATGGCATGATGACTGGACCACCAGCCTCATACACCCACCCTCTCCTGCAGTGCGGGCGGAGTTTGGAGTCTCGGATGCCACTGATCAGCCCAGGGCTGAGAATTGCATTCAGGATTGGGGGTGATGATTTTCTTTCTTACCCAGAGCCAAATCTCTCAGAGGAGTGCCTGGTTATTTTTGAGTCTTCTGCGAGCAATCTTATCCCTCATTTCCAGGAATTGCATTGGCATCAGAGGCTCTTGCAAGTAGCAATTTACTAGAACAAAATCAAATCCCTAGTCAGATTCAAAAAGCAATGAAATAAATAGAATCCCGTTTTTCAGGAAGGTGGAGACACACCCACACACTGCTTGAAAGCACCTTGTTTGCGGTGGTCCTTTTAAAGAGATACCGCTGATCAATGAATCAACGGCCTTCATTTAAAGCCAGGAACACAAAGGAAAAGAACAAAAGCCCCCTTTCTCTTTCTAGGAGTCTCTGAAACGGACCGTTCCTATTTCTTTAATCTGCAGACCCCCCACTCCTATCCTCTGAACCTTTCTCCTACTTCTTATCCTTGGGAAATATTCAGCAGAAAAGAAACATCTGGAAACACAGGTTTCCATGGAAAAGACAGCAGGCCAAGCTTTGTTTTTATCTCCAGTTGATGGAGGCATCCTTTGTGATGGCGGCAGGGAGCCAGAGTTGGGGTCACCGCAGTGCTGAGATCTTCCTCTGCCTGCCGGCTCTTTCCCTTTTATGCTGTGCTGTTCCAAATACTGAATTCTCCCAGACCTGGCTTTATCTCAGCAGGACCTAGACAACTGGTCCCAGAGCTTCCCTGAGCATTTCCAACATCTTCAGCCTCTGCTCCATTTTCATGCTGCACCACCTACCTCTGCAAGGCCAGGAATATTATGTCAGCTCTGGGGCGGCCGGTCATGCTCCAGCCATCAGCAGGACCAAGATGGCTATTTTCTCATTTGGGACCTGGAGAGGAGGGACAGGCCTTGGAGATGTTAGAGTTCAGCTACTTCCTTTAGGCATGGTGACCCTCAGGCCCAGAGACTCAGTAGCTGGCCCAGGGTCACGCAGCCATTTAGACACTAGACCTCCCGGCTCCAGTTCAGTGCTTGGCCCGTTGCTCCATAGAGCCCAAGATTTGAGTTGGCCCTTCTGAGCCATGCCCTTGGTCAGGGAAATGGAATGAGATGTCTGGCAGAGCTAAGCTCCATGGCAGAATGACAAATGGCCCCCTTGCACTGCTAGGAAGTAGGTTCTGGGAACAAGGGCAGCCAACGGAGCCATTTATCCACCTCCCAGTCAGTGACTCAGCCAGCAGGGCGGGGAGTAAGGGAGAGCAGGGGGTTGTAAAGGCTATGGGCTCTCTAACTCATTACTGGCAGAGACTGCCATAGGGGTGGACCAGAACTTCAAGTGTGAGATCTGTTTGTCCTGAAGGCCGGGGCTAGGTGAAGAACATCCTTTTAATTTAAATTGCATTGAAAACCAGAGCTTTTCAATTTATGTTAATTGCAACTTCAAGCCTTGCAATTTTATATATATGTTATATATACATATATATAACATTTTAAATGGTATAATATACAGGATGTGTGATATATCAGGAATTCTCAAATATAGGTGATAGAAGAATAATTTACGAAAATGTACTTGCCAAGTAGATATGAAAGCCTTAAAATATTTATACTCTTTGTCTTAGGAATTCCATTTCTAGAAATAGATCCTAAGAAAAGGATCAGAGGTAGAGACAAAGATGTTTATGGCACTATTAAATTAGATTCAATCTTAATATCCTGCCGTTAAGATACAATGGTAAACTATGATATATCCATTTGATAAATTTTTATGAGTCATTTAAAAATGATGTAAAGAATTCCAGTGATGTAAGAAATGTTAACGATCAATGCAAAAAAAAAAAAAAAGTATGGCATATAACTGTCTATACATATATCTCAACTATTTTATCTATTTTTTTTTATCTCTTTTTTCATCTCTTTAAAATCTCTACATAATCTTAGAAAAAAGGGCAAGAAGGAAGTATGTTAAATGTTTAAAGTGGGTTTTCTCCAAAAGAAGGGGGTTTAGGGTGATCTTAAACACCTTCCCAAATTTTCCATGCTGGTCTTGTGTTGTTTTTTATGGTTATAAACATGTAACAGAGGTTGCAGCTGGGCTGGAGATGAAATTTGGGTATCTCCAGTGGGTGGAGGGTAAGTGACAACCTCTCTCTCAGGTATCAGTTTACCTCCTCTGATCTCCTGGAGGCCTGCAGCCCATGTGTTTGCCTGGCCTTCAGACATGTGTGGGTGTATCTAGTGAGCCCCAGATGGCAAGGGGACCCAGGAGAAGTCTTGCAGAGTGGACAATAATCAGCAAGAGGAAGGCTGTTCTGAGAAACAGTATGGTGGCTGTTACTTGAAAGTCTACTCTTCCCCCAACCTGTTGACCAGTCACTCACCATGGCAACTTGTGTGCACCCTGGAAAGAAAAATGCTATGGTCAAAAAGTGCTGTAACTCCCAGGGCCCAAGCAACCCAGCTGTGCGGCCCATCTGGGTACATGAGGATCAGTGGAAGGGGAGTGTGTCTTAGTTGTTCTGAAGTAGTGATGATTTAGTAAAAACATACAGGCATCAAAAGGGAACCTAGGCCTGGGGCAAGGGAGAAGTGGACAGTAGACTGCTCAATGGCACCAGCAGAGAGGGCGAGAAGAGCAGGGTACTGAGCCGGCGATCAGGATTCCAGTGCAGAGGAGACAGAGTAAGACAGAGGGAGAGCATTTGGGAAGAGGTCTTGAAGCTTGATGCTGTGACCTATGTACGTGTCCAGAGGAAGGGAGGGCTAAGAACCTGTGTGCTGCACACACAGCTGGGGAAGGAGCGCCCAGTCAGCTATGACCTGTCTTTGTAACAGTTGTGACATTCTGTAGGGTGAAGGGATCAGAATGGAGGAGGAGTTACAAGCTCAAGTTCAAACTGCAGACATATTTCATGGGGTCGAAGAAAATGAATATCTTTAGTCAGGGCCTATCCTCTAATTGTCACTCACTCTGTCCCTTCCTACTGTCTCACACCCACTTTATTTACTTATATCACCTGCCAGTACCCTGAAGCCATGTCAGATGGTAGCCCTTGGGTGGATGTTCTCTAAGTACCTTTCAAACTGTCTTGTTACCAAGAACATTCACATTCCTTTTCTCATTCCCAACCCCCATCCTGCCCCCTCACACTGGAGAACCATATATCCTTCTCAGAAAATGCCTCTTCACACTTGCCTTTGCTTAGGCTGCTTCACTGGCCTGCACGCCCTCTTTGCCCCAGTGACCTCTGACTTGTCTTCTAAGTCTCCTCCACTCAGGGTTCTTCAGAGTCATGACTTCTTTGTTGATCCCCTCCCACACAGTCCAAGCACTGCTGTCTTTGTGTTCCACTTTGACTGGACACTGTGATGACTTTTGTCTTTCTCTGTTAGCCTGTGAGTAACGCATGGCCTACATTCTGCTCGGTGCTGTCAGAGTCAAGATATTATATCCTATTACTATTGAAAAACAACAAGCTCAGAGAAGTTCAGGGAGTTGTCGAGGGTCACACAGCTCATAAAAAAAGCAGAGCTGACACCAGAAGTCAGATCTTCTTCCTTCAAATGTTCACTGGTCTTTCCTTGCACCAGTTACCACAACTGGTGGGGAAAAACCAGGTTGCTTTAATTACTTGAAAGGAACAGAGCAACAGATTAGTGATAGCAAATAATGGATATGGCTGAAATATATTTTTCTTCCACAAAGTTTACTGAGTGAGTGCTATTCACAAAGTACATCTGGGATAGTTCTTTTCCCAGAAAGTTGACTTCCTCCCTTGGGCATCCTCTTCTGCACTGGGAAAGTCTCTATTGAGTAAGAACCCCTAAGAAGTCGGCTGAGTACAGTGGCATTGTTCTGTGTCAGAGTTTAGGAGAGGGATGTCCAGTTTAGTCACATGAGCACAGACTGCAGCCAGACAGCTTGGTTCAAATCCCAGCTTTGCTGTGTGATTTTGGACAAATTACATAACCCTTCTGAGCCTGTTTCCTGATTTGTAAAATGTGCATGACAATAGTTCCTAGTTTCATAGGGTTGTTAATAGGATTAAATGAGTTAATCCATATAAAGTGCTTAGAATAGCTCCTCTCACACGATAAACCTATATATAAGCATAGTGTCATTATTATTGTCATTTTGCCATGTGATATGGGTGAAAGAGCACAGCAGTAGGAATCAGGAGGCCTGGTTCCTGGTTTGCTCTGCCCTCAACTGCCCCTTCTTCTCTCTGTGCCTGACTCCCCCAGGGATGGGGATTAAGATGGATGGGGTCTATATTCTTGGGGATTCTTCCATGTCACTCATCCGTGATTCTCTTCTCTGTTGCTTTTGTGACTGCTTTGGGGCTAAGACTCTTGAGTAGTTGGAAGGTTAGGGAAGTTGAGTCACCCTCACGACCAGCTTCTTCTTAATGAGCTGCCAACTCTTTGTGGGTGCGGAGCAGCCTGGGCCCCATCTGGTGTGAGAGACTGGTACTGAGCTGCTCTCTAGGTACCAGCTGACCAGTGAGCAAGTGTTTCCCAAGTACTGACTTTGGGGCCACCCCACCGCCTGGAGGAACTCAAGGGTGAATCTGGTAAGGACCGTATCCTTGAGGGAGTCAAAGTCATTTTATACTTTAGGACACTAAGTGCAGTGCGGGCCAGGCACAAGCAACTGAGTAATCTCAGCTAGGGGGTTGGGGAGGCCTTTGGGAAGAGGTGACACATGAATCATGGAGGTCAAGTAGGAGATAGCCAGATGAAGGGAAGCGAAGAGTATTCCAGGAATATGAAATGGTCTGAGCTGAGGCCAAAGGAGTGAAACTGTGAGGAGAGAGCTAGAAATGTCCAGTTGTTCTGTGGGCCAGAGTGTCAAGTGCCTGGAAAACCACCTCCCAGGATGCGAGGATGTCTCTAGGGAGGGAGATAACCCATTCACTGAGACCCTTTGGTCAGTCTGGGGCGAGGGAGGTGGGAAGCTGAGCCCATTCCTCCTCTGGTTTCAGGTCTTGTCCAACCTATCTTGGAAAACCAAATGCATGTGTGTTCTGTGACCTCTTTCTGGGGATGAGCTTAAAAGAGGCATTACCCACTGTATTCCTCCAGCCCTGAGACTCCCTGTGGGGCTGGGGTGTTGTCCACCTTCATACTGGTCCCCTGGACTTCCCACTGCATGAGGAAGCTCTGTAAGCCCAGCTGCAAAGCTAGTGGGGGCCCAGAGTCTGGAGGTCGGCTAGGGCCTGTACAAAGGGCTCTCTGAAGATTCTAGGCCTTTGAGCTGAGCTGCCTTGCTCAGAGCTGAGAAGGGGAGCGGTGGCATGGGGTGGGTGGATGGGAAGGTCAGACCCGGCTTTCTGAGCTTTCAGATTTTCCACCATCTGCTTAGTTGGACCCCCTGTTTAAATTCTCTACTTGTCTTTCCTTCCACAAAATAATTAGCATCCATTTGTTCTTAGAGCTTGCTTGGTGACATTAGTCATTGTAGGAGCTTTCAGCGCAGCTCACAGAAATTTCCATTCTATGCAAAGTTGAAAATGGCTTAAGTGTGACTCTGAGGGGCCCCCTCACTTCTGCTCACTCATCAGCATCTGGCGCCTTCATTCCTTCCTTCCTACCCATTTCTTTGTTGCCTTCTGAGGGATGATGACAGGGGAAGCGGAGCTCATTGTAATGAGAGGGGATACTGTCCTTTGGGAGCACTGTAGGGAAGGAGACTCATGAGGGGGAACCTGCCTAGGGTGGAAGGAGGGAAGAAAAAGCTCTTTTTTCTCGAGGTGCTGAAGCCACCTCGGCCCTTCCTGGGGTGCGGGGTGGGGGGTGGACAGAGCTTTGCTAAGGGAACGATTTATATGCTGAGCTGTGAAGGAGCTCACATAAACTCAGTCCCTGCTCAGGCATGATATCTGCTGCAGAACAATTCTAGAACCTATTTGCTGTACAAAACTAAAACGTGTCATCGCAGAGCAGCCTGCTCTCTGCCCCAGTGGCTCAAAGCCCTTTGGCTTTTCTTCAGAGCAGTTGCTTTTACTCTGAGAATTCTGCTATGCTATGCTGTGCGTCAGTTAACATATTCTTGGTCTCCTGGCTCTCCTGCGGCGAATGAACACCAGGCAGGTGAGTCTCCGAAATCATGGCTTACACTCTCTGGGCTGCAAAACTCTCTCATATACATGGTTTTATTTGATCTCTCAAACAACCTGTCAGATGTGTGTTAAGGTTCCATCTGAGACACAGAGAGATAGAGGGAACTGCTTTGTGATTCTGGGCCTACTTTGCCCATCTGTAAAATGGCCAGGTTGAACAAGATGTTCTCTGAGGAGCTGTCCCCATTTGGTCACTCCCATGTGGTATGCAAGGAATTTAGGGGTTGGATCTCTATGCTGGTCCACAGGGAGGACCTGCACAGGACAGTGCTTGTGGGCACTGGACCATAGCAAGCTACATGGCATGGTGGCATGACTTTGGTTTAAGATAGATCTGGCTTCAAGCCCTGGTTTGGCTCTTTTTCAGCTGTCTGTCCTTGGGCAAGTCACTTTATCTGTCTGGATCTGTTTCCTTCTCATCTACAAAGTGGGATCATAATCATTTTTCTGCCTGCCTCACTCTAGTGTGAGCCTCAAATAAGACAATATGAAAATAAATGCCTCACAGACCAGACAGATGTAAAGATGGTGTTTGACTCTTGTGAAAATGACATATACAAATTGTACAAAATTCAAGCATTGCAAAAGAATAATGAAAGATAAACTTCACTCTCATCCTGACCCTAGTCTTCCAGCTCTGCTTTCTAAACATAACCTATTATTAATTTCTTAGAGATTCTCTTTATGTGAAATACATGAAATGTAACATTAAGTATATATTCATATATATCTCATAATAAATGATTTTTGGAACTTTTAAGAATATTTGTTCAGCAAATATTTATTCCTTTTTTTCCTCTCAGGAGCATACTTTCTAGTCCCATCGATATCGGGCTTAGCCATGGCTTGCTCAGGCTAATGAGATGTTAGTAGGTGTGATGTGAGCGAAAATTTGGAATATGCTTATTTGGAGCTCTCCTCTCATACTTCCTCTATGACCATGAGGAAAACATACCCCAGATAGATGGTTGGTCCTAGAAGAAGAGAGACATGTGGATCAAAGTTGGTCCAGCCTCTCTGTAGTCTCCCAGTCTTGAGAAGTAGAGCTGCCTCAACTGACTGCACACCTTTGAGCCTGATATTGTTGTATGTCACTGAGTTTTGGGGTTGTTTGTTACATGGTGATAGCTGGCTGATACAATATGTATGTCCACTGTAAAAAACCCAAATGAGAGCATACTATGTACACTATTATGCACTTTGCATATATGTTGTAAAAAATACTACATGTTGGAAATTTTTTATAATGGTACATGTACCATCTCTCATTTTTTAAAAAATTTATTTTATTCTTAGTTTCATGTATACAGTACATTGGTTAGACATTTATATAGTTTATGAAACGATCCCCCTGATTACTTTTTCTCCCCTCACATCTCTCATTTTTTTAAATGGCTGTATAATATTTCGTTGGGTAGTACATTTCTTATTGATGGACATTTAGGTTTCTGTTTTTTCCTATTGCCAAATATACTTTAATGACTCATAATTATATCTGTAGGACAAACACCTAGAAGAAGAAATTAGTGGATCAAACAATATGTTCAAAGAAGTTGTACCAATTTACGCTCCCACCATCAGTATATGACAACTGCTATTTCCTGACACCAGGGATAGTACTGTGAGAATGACTCTTCAGTCCAGCAGCAAGCCTTTTGACTTTCATTCTGCAGCCCTATGGTCTTCAAACCTCACCATGAGGTTTCAAAAAAAGCAGTGTTCTCCGAATTTGGTATATGATTTCAGGTAGTACCAGAGATGATTTTAAAAGGTATACATACAAGACACTAACATTGCATCACATAGTTGTAAAATTATTCACTTTCCAAATCTCTTTCACTCCTCTGATTATATCACGGAGAAAATCCCATTTGAATGCTGATAAAATTAAACGCTTCTTTAGCAGTTGCTAATTTCTCTTTTTAACAAAGGGGAAGAGGTCTTGAGGTCAGAGCCTTTGGTGCGCAGCTTTCACTGTATTCATTTTTACCAGTTAACTTTATTTTATGGATAGTGACCTTGGTCTTCCATTTTTGCTAATGACAGCAAGTTTCTTTTGAAAATAAAAATTTATTTCATAAAAAAAGAGCTACTTTTGAAAAGTCATAAAATATATCATACAAGGGTATATGTAACTTCTACAGTTTAAAAATAATGAAACAAAACTCATATTTCTAAAACAGCATCTTGAAGTTACCAATGGAACTGTAGTTCCGAAAGTTACCAAAAAGGAACTTTTCAACCACAAAGACTACCACTCCCTTACCCCCACAACCTCCAATGCAGGAAATACCTGGGAAGTGTTGATGTTTGTGCTCAGGGACTTCTCTGTGTCTTCTGCCAATTGCCCCAGCCTCAGAATTTATAAAATGACCAAAGCTAACATTCCACAATAACATTCCACCCTCTTTTGTATCAAGCCCCATACTTTACCATTGTGTCTCACTTAATTCTCACAGCAACGATTAGGTGCCAGCAAAAAAAATATTTCAGTAAAAAAAAGGTTTGTGGTCAGATATTTTTAATTTTTTTTGAAATAATTTGACTTATAGAATAGATATGAGGCTAGTATGGAGGATTCCCATACACTTTCACCCAGCTTCCTCTAATGTTGACATCTTACACAACCATTGCACAATTATTAAAACCAGAAAATTAACCCTGATTAGATGCTATCGACTAATCTAGAGATCTTATTCATATTTTGCCACTTTTCCCATTAATATCCTTCTTCTGGTCCAGGAGCTATCAATTTAGTCTTTCCAATCTGTGACAGTGCCTCAGTCTTTCTTTATCTTTCATGATCTTGATACTTTTTGAAGAGTACTGGCCAGTTATTTTGTAGACTTTCTTTTTGAAAAATAATTCTTTTTATTTTTCAGTTACAGTTGGCATACAACATTATATTAGTTTCAGGTGTTACAACATAGTGATTAGATGTTTATAGAACTTATGATAGTAAATCATAGTACCCATCTGACACCATGAATAGTTATTATAATATTATTGACGGTATTCCTTATGCTATATTTTACATCCCCATGACTATTTTGTAACTACTGATTTGTACTTCTTAATCCCATCCCTTTTTTCAATCATGTTTCCAACCCCCACCCATCTGGCAATCATCAAAATGTTCTCTGTATCTATGAGTTTATTTCTGTTTGTTGGTTTATTTTGTTCTTTAGATTCCACATGTAAGTAAAATCATATGACATTTGTCTTTGTCTGACTTACTGCACTCAACACAATACCATCTAAGTTTATCTATGTTGTTACAGATGGCGAGATTTCATTTTTTTTTTCTAGCTGAGTAATATTCCGTTGTATATATGTACCACCTCTTCTTTACCCATTTCTCCATTGATGGATACCCAGGTTGCCTCCGTATCTTGGCTATTGTATGCTGCAATGAACGTAGAGATTCATATGTCCCTTAAAGTAGTGTTTTGGGTTTCTTTGGATAAATACCCAGAAGTGGGATTACTGGGTCCTTCTTTGTCTCTTGTTATAGCCTTTGCTTTAAAGTCTATTTTGTCTGGTATCAGTATTGCCACCCAAGCCTTTTGTTTGTTTGTTTCCATTTTCATGAAATATCTTTTTCCATCCCCTTACTTTCAGTCTGTGTGTGTCTTTTGATCTGATGTGAGTCTCTTGTAGGCAGCGTATGTAAAGGTCTTGTTTTCTTATCCATTTAGTCACCCTATCTTTTGACTTTGGCATTCAATCCATTCAGATTCAAAGCAATAGTTGATAATATGTAATTATGGCCATTTTATTATTCATATTTTTCATCTTCTTTTTTTCCTTCTCTTTTTCCTCCTCTTCCTCCTTCTCTTTCTTCTAGAAGTTCCTCTAACATTTCTGGTAATACTGACATGGTGATGATGAAATCCTTTAGCTTTTTCTTGTTTGAGAAGCTCTTTATCTGTCCTTTGATTCTAAATGATAGCTTTGCTAGGTAGAGTAATCTTGGTTGTAGGTCCTTGCTTTTCATCACTTTGAATATTTCATGTCAAGCCCTTCTGTCCTGTGAAGTTTCTGTTGAGAAATCAGCTGATAGTCTCGGGGGATCTCCCTTTTAGGTAACTAACTTCATTTCTCTTACTGCTTTTAAGATTCTCTCTTTGTCTTTAACCTTTGGTATTTTAATTATGATGTGTCTTGGTGTGGGCCTCTCTGGGTTCATCTTCTTTGGGACTGTCTGTACTTCCTGGGCTTGCATGTCTATTTCCTTTGCTAGGTTCCAGAAGTTTTCTGTTGTTATTTCTTCAAATACATTTTCAATTTCTTGCTCTCACTGTTCTTCTTCTGGTACCTCTGTGATGTGAATGTTGGTATGCTTGATGTTGTCCCAGAGGTCCCTTAAACTACCCTCATTTTTTTTTGATTCTTTTTTATTGTTGTTCTGATTGGATATTTTCTGCTACCTTTCTTCTAAATTGCTGATTCTATCCTCTGCTTTATCTAATCTAATATTAAGTCCCTCTAATGTAGTCTTTATTTCAGTTATTGTATTCTTCATTTCTGATTGTTTTTTTTTAAATGTTTTCTATCTCCGTTTTCGTATTTCCTATCTCTTTGTTGAAGTTCTCACTGAGATTGTTGAACATCTTTGTAACCAGTGGTTTGAACTCTGCACCTGTTAAATTGCTTGTCTCCATTTTGTTTAGTTCCTTTTCTGGAGCTTTGTTCTGTTCTTTCATTTGGGTCATGTTTCTTTGTCTTCTCATTTTGACTGCCTCCTTGTGTTTGTTTCTATGTATTAGGTAAGATTGCCATGTTTCTCAGTCTTAGTAGAATGGCTTTATATAGTAGGTGTCCTATAGGGCCCAGTGGCACAATCTCCCTGGTCACCTGAGCTGGGTGCTCCAGGTGTGTCTCTTGTATGGGTTGTGTATACCCTTCCATTGTAGTTGAGCCTTGGTTGCTGTTTGCAAGTTAATGGGAGGGACTTATTCTCTGGCTGATTGGTTGTGAGGATAGAATATCTTTCACTTTGAGTTTGTCTGATGTTTTCTCATGAATACCACAGAAGTGATGTTTTGCTTTAGTCACTGCATCGTACAAGAAGGTACCTCATGTCAATATATCTTCGGGACATATGTGTGGCTGAGGTTTAGAAAATCCTTCTGTAGGTAGAAGTAGTTTGTGGCTGTCTCCTTGTGGCATTTGTGATGTGGATTCATGCCTGCCCAACAGTTTCCCTTTCCTGGATTCCTTTGGGAAGGCTGACTATCTCTGCCAGTGTCATAACTCATGGCCCAGCTCTGTAGTGGCCATTATGGAAACCAGTGTCTGCATCCCATTCCGTGCTACCCACCATTGGTCCTGAACAGTGACTGGGCTAGGACTCTATTTAGCTTTTATTCCCATGCTTTCTGAAACATGCTCATGCTGGCTCAGATGAATGGTGCGAGACAGCTCTTTGGATTTGATCTTCCCTTGATAAAGCTTTTTAGGCTAGAAAACAAAGACATCCCAGGCTGGTGGGAGTTGTGATACCCTCAACAGAGGCATCTCTGCAGTTTTTCCTTTCAACCCCCAAAGAGATTTTTCCAACTGATCTTGCTCACCATCTGTTGCAAAACTACTGCTTTGTTTGACTTTCTTTCCCTTCATGCTCAGGAAAATGTACTGTGAAAAATCACAACCTCTCTTTCCTTTGTGATCTGAAGAAACACTCACTTTTGGCCTCTTCCCCACCTGGCTTCTCCCTGGAGCTCAGGAAAGATGGTGGGGGCTTGGATCAGCTGCTGGCTCCTGGGCAGCCTGCACTGGTTCAGATCTTAGAAAATATTGTCCTGAGGAGATGAGCCAATTACTGGGAAGCTATGACTAATTAACTAACTCAGAGGCCTGAATTTCAGAAGGAAAAACCTGCCTCTCCACAGGGACATTTTGGACAATTTCAAGGCCTGAAATGGATCCCACCACTCAACTCACACTGAATCTGGCTCCCAATGTCAACTCTGCCTAATTTCTGGCTCATAGACTGACTGGTTTCATATATTGTCAAAGCTGACAGATGAAGATGAGAAGTAAGTTAGTTTTGATCTGTTGTCAATATGAGTCATTCTCTCATTTTCCTCTCTTGCATGCAAAATCTTGGTTTAGGTACCAGAAATGTGTAGGAGACTGAGGAGTTTCTACCAAGTTGTGGAAGTAAACCAGGAAGTAAACAAGAGAATGTGATTGAATGCTCTAATAGAGTGATTTATCAACCAACTATATGTGAGGCACTGTGGTTGATGCTGGGGAGAGAGCAGTAAATAGACTATAGATATGGTCCCAGTCTTCTTGAAGCCTGAAGTTTAATGGGTATTCCAGATAACAACAATACAGAAGGATGAGGTTTAAGATAGGGTGCTATGGGAGTGTGGAGTAGGAGGAGGATGAATACACCATGGGGATGAGGAGTACATTTCAAGTGGGAACTTGAATAGTAGGTAGGAATTATGCAGCTAGAAGAGTCAGAAGTGGATGGATAGGTATGTTTCAGGTGGGGTAACCGGACATCTTGCTCAGAGTTGAGAATAACATGGTGAATTTGAGAAACTGTTGGAAGGTCAAATTGGAACTCAGAGTTCAAAGGGAAATGTAGAGAGAAATGAGGCAGCGGAGAGGGGTGGAGAGGACCTTGTAAGCTCAGGGGTTCTGACTTTATCTCTAAGAGCAATAGGGAAGTAGGAGAGTGATGGGTTCCAATTTTCATTTAAGAACAGCCATCCTGGCTGCATTGTTCAGGATAGAAAAGAAAAGATAGGAATGGGGGCAGGGAGAATAGTGGGGGCAGATACTACAGAAGTCGTGGGAAGAGGTGATGTGGCCCGGACTAGATGGGATAGAAAGAGAAGGGAATGAGTTGAGAACAGGTCTTTAGTACCACCCTCAATCCCAGGAATAACAGCCTGGGTAATACTCTGAGTCTGACTCCTAATGGGAGACATTTATATATCTATATGTCTATATACATCTTT
>NW_011888831.1:1180879-1190996 GCF_000151845.1 Pteropus vampyrus
TAATAATGTAACAATAATACAATAAATAAATAAAATTGAAATTCTCTTAGTGTTAAGGACTGTGCTAATATTTTATTAAACCCACAAAAATCCTACTAGATAGATACTAATATGATTCATTTTTTAACAGATGAGAAAATTGAGGCTTAGAGAGGGTGAGTAATTTTTTGAGAGCATACCAGATTTGAGCCTAGGCATTCTGACTCAGGAGTCTGTTCTCTCTTAGCCACAATACAAAGACAAGGACACAGTGACAGAGGGCTGGGGATGGGACACACACATACACACTCACACACACACAAACACATGACAGAGATGGAGATCCTCAATTGTCCTTGTCCCTAGCGTGAATACCATTCCATTTTTAGGAAAGAGATGGCCTGATTGCAGTGGTGACAAGAGCAGAGCATTACTTTTAACAAAGACTTACTTTAATGAAATTCTTAGCTGGCTCAGGACATTTTGTTTCTCTCTAGATAACTTCCTGATGCTATCATTTTTGCATACCTTGTTTATTTCCCCTGCTCCATCTCTCCCTGGACCATAAAGGAGACTCGGCTGGTTTGTTTGATGGTCTTTAGATATAAATGGTCCTTCTCTGAATAACAAATAGGATGCACCCTTCAAAAGAATTTATGATTCCCTCTTGTTCTTCTGGTTTCTAAATGGGGTACTTGCCCAGAAGTTACCTCTTCCCAGTCAACACCTGAACTTCTTCTTAGCAAAGGGGTTGTCTGCTGAGTACATGGGTTTAGTTTTTCAGATCCTGGACTCGAGGTGACAATCAGAGTCTGGCCTCTGAAGCTCCACTCTCTCAGAGTGGAAAAGTCATTATCAATGAACACCCCTGTCTTGGTATATGTGTGGATATGTGGAGCAGTTCCTGTGAGAAGTGATTGAGCTAAAAGTTTCCAGGTTGGACATGACCCAAAAGATCTTCTTTTCCAAATACCCAGTTCCAGTTGTTATTGCTTTGAAACTGAGTGGCATAATGAAACTATTTCATTATGCTTACAGATTCTGTGGGTCAGAAATTTGGACAGGACTCATTAGGGATAGAGCATCTCTGTTCCATAATGTCTGGGACCTCACCTGGGCAGACTTGAAGGCTGGTGATGGTGGGTTTGTCACTTGATGGTGTTGGGCTGGGACCATCTGGAGATGCCTTCATTCATATTTGAGGATGACATGGACTGTCATCTGGGCTGTGTGCCAGAGCACCTATACCTGGCTTCCTCATGTGGTTTCTCCATAAGGCTGGTTTGGGATTACACATAGCATGGTGACTGTTTCTAGAGTAAGTATCCTAAGAGAGCAAGGCACAGTGCATGGCATCTTGTGATCTAGCCTTGGAGGTCACATAATGTTACTTTGTCATACTCTATGGGCTGAGGTACTCACAGAGGTTTTACCCAGTTTCAGAGGAATGGGACATTGACCCTATCACTCAATGGAGAAGTGGTGAGGTTTAAGAAGAGGATATAGGACAGCAGACATCATTTCAGCCACCTTTGGAAAATAAAATCTGTCACACCATTTCACACAACGATCCCTTCCTCGTAGCCTACCACATTCATACGTCCTCCAGTCCTTTGATGGTGAATTCACTATCTGACTCAGTTAGGGTTCTTTGATTTCAAGCAACAGGAGCAAATTCCGGACAATTTAAACCACAAAGAATTTACTGGCACATGGTGGGGGATATTGAAGTCTTGGCATAAGAAAAGTACAGTTCAGTGCCAGAGACAGAAGAGCAGGAAACTCTTGTCTAGACGCTGCCTGGAGGATAAGTGAATTCCAACCAATGTTTTAATCTTTTAGCCACTCTGTTTATAATTCAAATGATGAGGAAGGAAGATCTGAATGATCTTGCTGTGCCAGGAACTTAACCACTTACTACTTGCTTAACTTTGAGCAAGTTCTTTAACTGCTTCACAACTCAGTTTTCTCAACTGTAAAATGAGGACACTAATAGTAGCTACTTCCTAGGTTGCGTGAAATTAAATAAGATGATGCTTACAACATGCTCAACCCAAGGTCCAGCACATGGTAAATCTTCAGTAAATGTTAGCTAACAACAACAACTACTACTGTTATTACTACAACAACGACTATAATTTTGGTTGGCTTGCTCCTGTGTCTAGTACAGGGTCAGGCACAGAGTAGATACTCAGTAAATAGTATCGAATGAATAGAGGAATAGACAAATAGATGAATGACTTCTACTCTAATACAGGACAATCAAGTTCTTTGAATTTACCTTTAGACATTTCTTATAACTAGATAAAAACAACAACAAAAAAATCAATCTATAAGAATCTTAGTTCATTTAAATAGTGTACCCACCCTCCTTAGTAATTGTTTTCTATCTCTCCAGTCTTCATTCTGAAAAATAACCCCTGGTGTTGCTCCTTGCCTTCGCAGTAAACAGTAAACAAAAAACTCTACTCCAAGGAGGTGAATAACACGCCAACAAGATTGCATTCCACATCAATTCTTGTGTCATATTTGATTAATTTTATATGTAGCTTCATTATATCTCATTCCTCATTTCAGAGGTGTCCTTCAGATGAGATACTGGGGAAAGCAGAGAGGGGAGACCAAGCAGGGGACAAACTGATGCAAGGAATTCATGAGTGAGTACCCCCAAAATATTGACTGAGATTTAACACTCTCAGAGCCTCATTGCCACTCATAGAATGAGCTCATTGCTGGTGCAGCAGCATTTCTCAAGCTTGAGTCACGGTGCCCCAGCCACTGTGAGATAGCCACTTTACACACTATTAATCAGTGAAGTGGCCGGCAAATGGTGACCCACTTAGCTGTAATACCCAAGCAGGTGACAGCTACTGATGCTGACAGATTCTGGCCTACAGGTACACGTCTCCAGGCAGATTGTCTGGGGCTCTATGATCTCTATGTGGGTTACCGTGCAGCTGAAGGTGACAAATCCATCTCCCTGGCCAAGAAGTTGTTTAAATGGGTCAGATCAAGATTTAACTCTGTCTGGAACACCTGAATTCTGGTCCTTTTCTCATCAGGGCTGATGATATCCTTCTTCCCGTTCCTCTCTCTCCTATCCATGTCCCACCTCATCTTGAGACACAGAAGAATCTTACAACATTTATTTAATTCTATTCGACAATTACTGATTGAGTAGTGTAGCAGACACCTCTTGTGTTTGTGTTATGTCTGTCCCATTGGTCTACCTCTAATTTCAGCAAGAGCTGGGTAGGCATGCAACTATTGCTTTGACTATGGATGGAAGCTGAGTCTGGATCTTGGCCCCAGACTGTGCCCTGATTATGGTAACAGATTGAGCCCCAACCCTCATCACATACTGAGACTTGATTCTGGTCACAGACTTAACTCTGATTCTGGTCACAGGCTAAGCCCTCATCCTGGTCACAGGTTGAGCTCTGATCATGGTCACAGACTGAGCTGTAAGTCTCATTGTAAACTGAGCTCTGATCGCGAGGGAACACAGTGAGAGAAAGATTGGAGATAGCTCAGCTCAGATCACCCCCAACTTCTATAGTCACAGGTGGATGCCATGCCCTGTCTGTGGGTTATGAGGAGTAGAAGACTCAGGGTAAAGGCATCCTGCTCATGACCAAAGATAGTGACAATTATGGCATCTTACTTTCTCAGGTTTCTAACTCAGAAGAAAAACCACTGCAGTTCCAGGTAGAACCTAGTGAGGTTTTTAGAGTTCTTTTTGTTTTGTTTCCTTTAGCTCATAGAGGTTATTGTGTTTTGCAGGAAAATTAATTGGCAATTAAATTTCAAAAAAAGTATTTGGAACTCCTACAAGCTGTGTCTCATTGTTTTTGCAAGATTGGGTACACAATGTAATAATTCCATCTGCAAATTAATTTTCTTTCACTCACAGATTCTGATGTAATCACAATTTCATTCATTTAGTTATTCATTCATCCCCCTATTCAGTGTGAATTTACTATGTACCTAATGTGAACCAGGCAATCTGGAGAAGACAGAGGTGGATCAGACATGGTCTCTGTCCTCTAGGCAGCTCCCTGTCTAGAAGGAGGGCAGAATTTTCTCAGAAATATAGGTCACAAGAGGCAGAATGTGAACATTCCATTAGGAGGAAATAAAGAATGCTTTAGACTTCCAGATGGGAGAAGGGCAATTTATGACTTTGTTTCCATGGACAAAGAAGAGAAAGAAAGATGAAGGTGATAGGCACTAACATTTATTGAACAAGCTCTGTATGCCAGACCCTGTGGTGGGTGTTCTGGGATCTCATTCAATCCTTAGAACAGTCCTGTGGGGTAGGGTTATTGCCTAAATTTACAGATAGAGAAACTAATGCTGACTGGTTGGATGATTTTCTTGAGATTATGTAGTTAACAAGTGTCAGAGCCTGTATGATCAAAACAGTTCCCACTAAACGTGCTACTTCTTTAAGGATGACTTCTTTGCCATGTGGTTTGTAGCCTTCCTGCTTCCCATCAACACAAATGAAAGAGTTGATGAAGGTCTTGATGGCAGCTATTTCAAGACTGAAGCAACATCAAATGTGCTCTGAAAAAGGAAGCTGATAGGATTGGAAGAAAGAGTATCATTTTTTGAGTATCTACTATGTGTGTACTTTGTGCTATGCATACATTTCTTTAATCTTTACATACACTCTATGAAGTAAGCGTTATTATCTGCATCTTTTAAAAAAATTATTTCTTAATTTAGTTTCAAGTATACATAACATTGGTTAGACATCTACATAGTTCATAAAACTATGCCCATTGCACCCTCCCTCCCCTGATCCTCCACCTAGCCAAAGTATTAATGCTAACTGCATTCCCTATGCCATGCTCCCCATTCCTGTGACTATCCATCAGCTACAAATTTGTACTTCTTTAACCCTTCACCCCATTCTCCCAGCCCACCAAACCTCCCTGCCCTCTGTCCGACACCAAATTGTCCGGTATATTTGTGAATCTGTTTTTGATTAGTTTGTTCTTTTTATTCCTTAGATTCTGCATGCAAATGAAATCATACAGTGTTTATCTTTTTCTGTCTGACTTAAATAACTTCTAGTTTCATCAAAGCAATAGCTTTTTCCATCCCCTTCCTTTTCATATGTAGGGGTCTTGTTTTCTTATCTTTTCAGCCACTCTATCTTTTGGTTGGAGCACTTAATTCTTTTCCATTTAAGGTAGTTATTGATAGGAATGTAGTTGTGACCATACTTTATTCCTGTTTTTGATACATGTTTTTTCTTCTTAAAGAAGTCCCTCCAACATTTCCTGTAATACTGGCTTGGTGGTGATAAATTCCTTTAGCTTATTTTTGTCTGGGAAGCTCTTTATCTGTCCTTCAACTCTAAATGATAGCTTTGCTGGATAAATTATTCTTAGTCATAGATCCTGGTTCTTCATCCTGTCGAATATTTTGTGCCGAGCCCTTTTGTCCTGCATAGTTTACCTTATAGGTAATTATTTGTTTTTCTCTTGCTTTTTTAAAATATCGTTTCTTTGTATTTAACCTTTGGCATTTTAATTATGATGTGTCTTGGTGCGGGCCCAATATTTTGAATTTCCTTCACCAGGTTAGTAAAATTTTCCATCATTATTTATTCAAGCAGCTATTCGATATCTTGATTTTCTTCAATTATGCCGATCAGACAAATTTTGGAGTCTTAATAGTGTCCCATATCCTCCTTAAACTATTTTTATAGTCTTGGCATCTTTTTTCTTGCCATTTTGATTGAATGTCCTGATTGGCTTTCCTGTCTTCTAGATAGGGCATTTGATCCTCTTCATTATTCACTTGTTTATTCCTTTTAATATATTTCTCATCTCGGATTATGTGTTCTTCATTTCAGACTGGTTCCCTCTTACAATTTCCAATTTCATTTTTATGTTTTTTTTATCTCTTTGTTGAAGTTCTTACTGAATTTATCTACATTTCCCAAAAGTTCATTGAGCATCTTTATAACCAGTGTTTTGAATTCTACATCTGTTAGATTGCTTAACTCCCCTATTTCTGTTCTCTGTTCTGTTCTCTCATATGGTTTCTGCTTCTTTGTCTTCACATTTTGGCTGCCTTTCCATGACTGTTTCTATGGACTAAGCAAAGCTCCTAAGTCTCCTGGTCTTATTGGTGTAGATTTGTGAAGTAGGTGTGTCCAGTGGTAGAGTCCTGAGAGGGGTTCAGCTGCAGGCCAAATTTGGCTCAAGCCTCTGCCCCTCCAGGGCCACCTGTTAAGATTCAACAAGCAATCCACAGATGCTGTGCTTATAGTTGCCTCAAAAGGCCACACCAGAAACCGAGGCTGCCTCCAGTGTGAGTCTTAGCAGGGAGCTCCTGACTTGCTGAGGATACACCTAAATGTGGCTTGAGTGGGGCCCCGAGTTGAGAGAGGCAGGGTTTCAGGGAATCTTCTGGGCGAGTGACCTCTGTTATCTGGTTTGATAAATTCTTGGCTATGGTGGCACTGTGTCCGTGCCCTGAGAGTGGAGAGGGCTCAACAGGGAACAATGGATACCACCGGCACTTCTGTACCCAGTAAGTCTCACCTTGGCCCTCACTCTGACAATGTCTTCCTATAAGTCCCTGGTGCCTCTGCATGCAGCCGAATCGGCACTGGTGCTCAGAGTGAGCAGGTTCGTTACCGCAAAAGTCTGCTTGTGGTCATGGCCCCTTTAAGAGGCTTCTGCTGCTGCCACAGCGTCTGTCTCACTCAGCTGCTCAGGACCGGGCAGCCCCGCATCCTGGTCCCATTTTACCTCCTGCCATTGCAGGGTGTTTCCTTGGACTTCTCCCTAGTTGTATGGCTTGTTCATCTAGATCCCAGGTGATTTTTCCTTGCCGTTTGCTCTTTGTTTCCATCACAACTTTGATTTGGTCAACAGAGGGATGAACAGAGCCACTATCATCTATGCCATTTTTTTTCTCCTCTATCTTCATCTTTGAAAGGAAATGGAGGCTTAGGGAAATGAAAGGCCATGCAACTGGTAAATAGTTGATTCAGGCTCAGCTCTGTCTGATGCTGAAGTCTGACTCCTTTCATCTCACTGTGCTATCTCCTATGTGATGTGGTATATATCCAGCCTCAGAGAGTGATGGGCTGTTACAAGGTGCATGTTGTAAGTTCTTAGAAGTATCTATGGTTACGCATAAAGATTAAGGATGACTAGTCCTGAGACTCAAACTCTAGTCCTGGTTCTATGTCCTTATCCCTAGCTGGATCCTTAGAGCCAACCATCTTGTCTACCTCTTCCCGAAAGATCTACTCTAGCTCATGGTTATTACTAATATCTTTACATAGATGATACTCTAATCCTATCTGGACTCTTTTCTTGAACTCCAGACATAACAGTTCATCTTTCGAACACTTCCTTCCACATTGCCCTGGGAATGCAAACCCAGCACAGGAATGCAAACCTAGCATGCCCACACAAAATCATCACTTTCTCCTATGATGTTCCCCATCTCAGTGAATAATATTATCTAAGAGTTTTTCTTTTCAACTCCCTTTCTCTCACACATCTACAAATAACAACCTGGTCACTGCATCTTTTCTTCAGATATCTCCCTTTCTCTATTCCCACACCATTGCTTTGGTTAAGTTCTCATTTCTTTTCCCCAGATTGTTGGCTGCCTCTGATCTTGCTTCAGTCATCCTCCATACTGTAGCCAGAGGGGTGGTTCAGGGGGCAAGGGCTCTGAATCAATTATGTGCCATCACCTATGGCGCAATACTTAATTTCTTTGTCTCATTTTTCTTGTAAGTGAAATGAAGATAATAGAACCCATCTATTAGGGTTGTTGTGTGAATTTATAAAATGATAGATGGGAAGCATGTAGAAAAGGATCTGAATCATAATAAACATTCAATTATTGTTAGCTATTATTATTTAGGTAAAGCTTATTGCTGCTCAATTTTTTTGATGGTTCTCATTGCCTCTAGAATTAAATCCAAGCTCCTTATCAGGCCTCTCACAATCTAGTTTCATATCTTGATATCATGAAACTTACTCCTCGCTCCACCCTCCATCTCTACTTCTGATATTTCCCTACTTTTAAATTCATCCCTATTGATAGAAACTAGAATTTCCAGGCTGAAGCACAGGTACAGGAATCAAAACATAGCCCAACACATTTTCTGAGTAGAGGAGTTAGAATTGAGAGTCTGGGAGATGTAGAGAGGCAAAGCTGCATAGAGAAAGAACTCTGGAGATCTTCAGAGGGTCCCACTCAAGTATTAAGTTAAGAAGTGATCGGGGTCTCCATGTGAGGAAAATACATGAGGCTAGGAAAGCATATCCAAAGGATTAGAAGTAACAATGCCCAGTGCTCACACAGGGTTAAGATTAATGACTGTTTCTATCAGCCAGCTTAGAAATCCTGTGGTTAAAAGAAGATGTGGAATAAAATACTAAGAAGACTCTTGCCTCAGCAATGGGGAACAATGAGCACTGCCCGGGTTCAGCCTGAAAAATTTAAAAGGAAAACTTGAAAGGATTAAACTGTTTTCTAGTAACTTAACTGCATCCCAGTACATAGCTCAAGAATATGTTTAGGAATATAAAAATATCCAGCACCGAGTGAGATAAAATTTACAAAATCTTGGATCTAATAAAAAGTTATCAGACATGCAAAGAATCAGAAAAATACTACCTATAACGAGGAGAAAAATCATCTGGTCAAAATAGTGTAGAACTGAAACAGATATTAGAATTATCAGATGAAGACATTAAATTAGTTATTGTAACAGTATTCCACATTTAAATGTTAAGTAGAGACATGGGCAATGTAAGAAAAAAGACTAAGATTAAACTTCTAGAGGTGAAATGACAATGCCTGAGATTAAAAAAAAAAAATACAATAGATGGAATTAAAGACACACTAAACTTTGCAGAAGACAAGATTAGTGAACATGAAGACATAGCAAAAGAAACTAATCAAAATGAAGTATACAGAAGAAATAATAATTTAAAAAATGAATAGAACAAAAAACAATAGAAAAAATAAATGCAACAAAGAGCTGGTTCTTTGAGAAAGTTAATAAAATTGACATACCCTTGGCTAGACTCACTAAAAAAAAAGAGAAAGGACACAAATAAACAAAATCAGGGATGAAAGAGGGGAAATTACAACAAACATTGCAGAAATACAAAGGATCACACAAGAATACTATGAAAAAGTACATAACATCAAATCTAATAACCTAGAAGAAATGGACCAGTACTTAGAAAAATACAACCTTCCTAGACTGAACCAAGAAGAACAGGAAAATCTAAATAGACAGATCAGCAGTATGGAAATTGAAACAATCATCAAAAACCTACCAAAAAGTAAAAGTCCAGCACCAGATGGCTTCAGCAGTGAATTCTACCAAACAGTCAAAGAAGATTTAATTCTTCTCAAACTCTTCCAAAAAATTGAAGAGGAGGAAAAACTTCCCAATTCATTTTATGAGGCCAATATTACCCTGATACCAAAACCTGGTAACGATTACACAAAAAAAGAAAACTACAGACCAATATCTCTCATGAACACAGATGCAAAAATCCTAAATAAGATACTAGCAAACCGAATACATATTAAAAAGTAACATATTAAAAAGATTATACGATCAAGTGGGCTTCATCCCAGAGGCACAGGGATGGTTCAACATATGCAAATCGATTAATGTGATACACCACATAAACAAATGAAAAAATAAGAATCATATGATCATATCAATCGATGCAGAAAAAGCCTTCAAGAAGATACAGCATCCATTTATGATCAAAATATAGAAGGAAAGTGCCTTAACATAGTAAAGGCCATATATGACAAACTCTCAGCCAACATTATACTTAATGGTGAAAAACTTAAATCTTCCCTCTAAGATCAGGAACAAGGCAAGGCTGTCCACTATTATCACTGTTATTTGATATAACATTGGAGGTCCTAGTGAGGGCGATCAGGCAAGAGAAAGATATAAAAGGCATCCAAATAGGAAATGAAGAAGTCAAACTGTCACTATTTGTGGATGACATGATTCTCTGTATAGAAAATGCTAAAGACTCCATAAGAATACTACTAGAAACAATAAGCAAATACAGTAAAGTTTCTGGATACAAAATCAACGTTCAAAAATCCA
>NW_011888831.1:1191046-1191477 GCF_000151845.1 Pteropus vampyrus
TATAGAAAATGCTAAAGACTCCATAAGAATACTACTAGAAACAATAAGCAAATACAGTAAAGTTTCTGGATACAAAATCAACGTTCAAAAATCCAGTCTTCCTATACTCTAATAATGAAGTGTCAGAAAAAGAAGTAGAAACAATAATTCCTTTTGCAATTGCAACAAAAAGAGTAAAATACCTAGGAATAAATCTAATGGAACATGTGAAGGACCAATGTAATGAAAACTATAATCCTTATTAAAAGAAATTGAAAAAGATACAAAGAAATGGAAAGATATTTCGTGTTCTTGGATTGGAAGAATCAACATAGTTAAAACGACCATATTACCTAAAGCATTATACAGATTTAATGCAATCTCCATCAAAATCCCATTGGCTTTTTTTCAAGAAATAGAACAAAAAATCATCAGATTTGTATGGAAGCACA
>NW_011888831.1:1191527-1191863 GCF_000151845.1 Pteropus vampyrus
CCATTGGCTTTTTTTCAAGAAATAGAACAAAAAATCATCAGATTTGTATGGAAGCACAAAAGACCCCGAATTGCCAAAGCCATCCTGAAAAAAAGAATGAGGTTGGAGGCATCACTCTGACCAACTTCGAATCATACTACAAAGTGACAGTAATCAAAATGGCATCGTATTGGCAGAAAAACAGACATATGTATCCGTGGAACAGAATTGAGAGTTCAGAAGTATAACCATATTTATATAAGCAAATAATTTTTGACTTAAAGCCAAAAGCATACAGGGAGAAAGGAAAGCCTCTTCAATAAATGGTGCTGGGAAAACTGAAAAGCCACTAGACTG
>NW_011888831.1:1192751-1194510 GCF_000151845.1 Pteropus vampyrus
GATAGATGATTGGCTAAAGAAGCTGTGGTACATATATACAATGGAATATTACTCAGCCTTAAGAAGTGATGAAATACAACCATTTCTGAAAACATGGATGGACCTCGAGATAATCATGCTAAGCAAAATAAGTCAGACAGAAAAAGTTGAAAATCAGATGATATCACTTATATGTGGAATATAAACTTAAAAGCAACAAATGAGCAGGAGAAACAAACAGAGACTCATGGTCATGGACAATGAACTAGTAGTTACCAGAAGGTAGGGGGTATGGGATAGCGGGGAGGTAGATGGGGTAAAGAGGGTCAAATATGTGGTGACAGAAAGAAATCTAACTACGTGATGTGAACACACAGTGTAAATATATATATGTCTTACTGCTGAATTGTACACCTGAAGCTTATTGTATTTCATTAACCAATGTCACCATAAAAAATTAAAAAAAAAAGAATAGAGCATCGGTGAGCTATGGGACCACTTCAAGGATCTTTATAACAAGTAATTGCAGTCACTGAAAGAGAAAAATGAAGAAAGGAGGGGCAGAAAAATATTTGAAGAAATAATGGTTGAAAAATTTACAAATTTGATTAAGACTATAAAGCGATATCCAATAAGCTGAACAAATCTTAAGCACAAAAAGCAAATAGGACACTACACTATAATCCAATTGCTAAAATCAGTGATTAAGTAGACAGAGAAAAGAGTCACATTACACACAGAAGAACAAAGATAAGGATGGCAGTAGATTTCTTGACAGAAACAATGCAGTGAGAAGACAATGAAGAAACATCTTAAGAGTAAGATGTTGAAAGAAAAACAGTGAACTAGAATTCTCTATTAAGTAAAAATATCTTCCAAAATCAAAGGCTGAAAAAATTCGTCACCAACTGACCTGTACTACATGGAAATCTTCCAGACGGAAGGAAAATTATAAATGAAAATCTGTATTTACACAAAAGAAATAACAGTAGCAGAAGTGATAACTGTATGTGAAATATGTGACTTTTTCTTATTATTTAAACCTTTTTAAAGATAATTTTCTGATAAACAAAAATAATAACAATACATTGCATGTTCAATCACTATAAAAAACCCACAAACCCCAGACCCAAACCCAAACCAAAACAACTCCCCCTGAAAAAAAAAAAAAACAGACAAGAAACAATGTATTGCAGAGTTTGTAATATGTGCAAAATGAAAATATATTACAGCAGGAGCAAAAAAGTTATGGAGGGGATAAATGGAAGTATACTATTTATTGTAAGGTTCCTATACCATACATAAAATGGTATGCTATCACTTGAAAGTAGACTATGATAAGTTAAATACATATACTATATATCCTACACTGACCATTCAATTAACAAAGAAAAGAGTTATAGTTTATAAACCAACAAAGGAGATAAAAATTATAAAACATTTATTTAACCCAGTGAAGACATGAAAAAGAGAAAAAAATAAAAAATGATGAAACAAATGAAAAACGAATAGCAAAATGATAGATTTAAACCTAGTCATATTACTAATCACATTAAATGTAAATGGTCTAAACACCCCAATTAAAAGGCAGAAGTTTATGGACTGAATATAAAAGCAGGGTCTAAGTATAGGCTTTCCACAAGAAACATACTTTTAAAATAACAAACACAAGTAGATTAAAAATAAAGGGATTGGAAAAACGTAAAAAGATATAGTATGCTAAAATAAATCAAATGAAAGCATATATATCTATATTAATAATTGGATTTCAGAGCAAAAA
>NW_011888831.1:1194560-1203864 GCF_000151845.1 Pteropus vampyrus
CTATCACTTGAAAGTAGACTATGATAAGTTAAATACATATACTATATATCCTACACTGACCATTCAATTAACAAAGAAAAGAGTTATAGTTTATAAACCAACAAAGGAGATAAAAATTATAAAACATTTATTTAACCCAGTGAAGACATGAAAAAGAGAAAAAAATAAAAAATGATGAAACAAATGAAAAACGAATAGCAAAATGATAGATTTAAACCTAGTCATATTACTAATCACATTAAATGTAAATGGTCTAAACACCCCAATTAAAAGGCAGAAGTTTATGGACTGAATATAAAAGCAGGGTCTAAGTATAGGCTTTCCACAAGAAACATACTTTTAAAATAACAAACACAAGTAGATTAAAAATAAAGGGATTGGAAAAACGTAAAAAGATATAGTATGCTAAAATAAATCAAATGAAAGCATATATATCTATATTAATAATTGGATTTCAGAGCAAAAAGTATTCCCAGAGATGAATTAAGTCTTATAATATTAAAGAGATCAACTCTTCAAGAGGACATAACAATCTTAAATTTGTATGCATCTGATAACAGAGCCTCAAAATATAAAAACTGATAGAACTTCAAGGAAAAAACAGACAAATTCATATTCATAGTCCAATATATCAATTCTCCCTCCCAGTAACTGATAGAACAAGTAGACAGAAAATTAGTAAAGCTAGAGAAGATTTAAACAACGCTATGAACTGATTTGACCTAACTGACATTTATAAAACACCCCACCCAGCAAGAGTAGAGTTCACATTCTTTTCAATAGAAAAAAACAAGATAGACCATATTTTGGGCCTTAAAATAAGTCACAATAAATTTAAAAGGATTCAGTTTTTACAAAGCATGCTCTCTAACTACAATTGAATTAAAATAAAAAGATCTTTGTAAAATCCCCAAATGTTTGGAAACCAAATAACATATTTCTAAATAACTCAAGGGTCTAAAAAGAAATCAAATGGATAATTAGAAAACATTTTGAATCGAATGAAAATGAAAACACATATAAAACAATTGTGGCATGTCACTAAAGCAAAACCAGACAGAGACATTAGAAGAAAACATTAAAAAGACTGACAATCCAAATGTTGGTGGGATTATGGAACAACAGGAATGCTCATGTACTACTGGTGACAATTTAAAATGGTATGACCTCTAAGTAATGGTTTGACAGTATCTACTAAAATCATACATGCTATATTCTTTGACCCAGCATTTCCTCTTCCATGTATATACCCACAGATATCTTTATATATGTGTACCAAAGAACATTAACAGGAGTGTTACTTGTAATAGTCCTAAAATGGAAACAACATAAATGCTATTCACCAATAAAATGGATAAATTGTGGTATATTCATAAAATAGAACATTATACACTAGCAAAGATGAAAGAACTACTACTACATGCAAAAACATTGATAAATTGGTAAAACCAGATACAAAAGAGTACATACTACAATATTCTCTATTTCTATATTTAGTATTTGATTGTTTTGTATGTGTTTTCATTTTCATTCAATTTAAAATATTTTCTAATTATCCATTTGATTTCTTCTTTGTATAAACATGCTTTATATAAACTTCGAGAAACAGGCAAAAGTAATCTGTGGCATTAGAAGTCAGAGGTGGGGGTTATGGTTGGGAGGGGGCACAAGCAGATTTCCTGGGGTGTTAGTAATGTATTCTTATCTGGGTGTTGTTTACCTAGGTCTGTTCATTTTGTGAAAATTCATCAAGCTGCACATTTATTTTTGCAGTTTTCTGTATGTTATACTTCAATAAAAAGTTTACTTAGAAATTAACTTGCACTACTCTTACATGCTACAGTATTAATCGTTGCTAGCTGGATTGTAATATCTATAATCAATGAGAAGCTGAATAGCATGTTACCATGTTACTATTTCTTGAAATCAATTTTTGAACTGAGATTGTTAATCCAGCATGTTAAATTATTTGAAAGCATTATAAGAGCCTACTGCACTTAAAAGTCCCTGTAATCTGTTAAGTTTTCAAAGAAAAATGTTTGAAGAATTTATTTTCACAATGTGTTTACAGCTAATTGGCTAACAACATCTAATCACAGCTTCAAAGGGTTAAACTAAGTCATTCTAGGAAAAAAAAATGGTGTAGATGATAGAGGCTCTGTTCATCCCTCTGGTGACCAAATCAAAATGTGATGGAAACAAGGAGCAAACAGCAAGGAAAAAATCACCTGGGATCTAGATGAACAAGCCATACAACTAGGGAGAAATATAAGAAATCACCCTGCAATGGCAGAAGGTAGGACCAGTCCTGAGCAGCTGAGTGGGACGGAGGCTGTGATAGCCAACAGCTGCAGACACCTCTTAAAGGGACTGTGCCCTTGAGTGGACTTTCGCGGTGATGGACCTGCTTGCTCTGAGCACCAGTGCCAGTTCGGCTGTTCGCAGCGGGCACCAGGGACTTATAGGGAGATACTGAGTTGTCGGAGTGAGGGATAAAGTGAGACTCACTCTGTACAGAAGTGCCAGCAGTATCCATTGTTCCTCCATTGAGCCCTCCCCGCTCCCTGTGTGCTGACACAGTGCTTCCAGAGCAGAGACGTCATCAAACTGGATAACAGAGCTCACTCCGCCCAGAGGATTCCCTGAAACTCCTCGTCCCAACTCACACCCCACCCCCCAAGCCACATCCAGGTATATCCTCAGCGAGTCAGGTGCTCCTTGCTGAGCAGTGTCTAGACTCACACTGGAGGCAGCTGGCCTCGGTTTCTGGTGTGGCCTTTTGAGGCAACTATAAGCACAGCATCTGTGGACTGCTTGCTGAATCTTAGCAGGTGACCCCAGAGGGGCAGAGGCTTGGGCTAAATTTGGCCTGCAGTTGAACCTCTCTCAGTACTGTGCCACTGGACATCTACTACACACAGCCACACTTATAAGACCAGGAGACTTAAGAGCTTTGCTTAGCACATAGAAACAGTCACGGAAAGGCAGACAAAAAGTGAAGACAAAGAAGCAGAAACTATGTGAGAGAACAGAACAGAGATCCAGGAATAATGGAGTCAAGCAATCTAACAGATGCAGAATTCAAAACACTGGTTATAAAGATGCTCAATGAACTTTTGGGAAGTGTAGATAAATTCAATGAGAACTTCAACAAAGAGATAAAAAACATAAAAATGGAAATGGAAATGGAAATTATAAGAGGGAACCAGTCTGAAATGATCTGAGATGAGAAGTATATTAAATGGAATAAACAAAGGAATAAACAAAGTGAATAAAGAAGAGAATCAAATGACCTATCTAGAGGATGGGAAAGCCAAAGGCACTCAATCAGAATGGCAAGAAAAAAGAAGCCAAGACTATAATAATAATTTAAGGAGCCTGTGGGACACTATTAAAGGTCAAAATATCCATCTGATTGGCATATCTGAAGGAAAACAAGATGTTGATCAGCTATTTGAAGAAATAATGATGGAAAACTTCCCTCACCTAGTGAAGAAAATAAATAGACATACAACCCCAGGAAGCTCAGAAAACCTCCAAAACCAGGAATCCAAAGAGGCCCACACCAAGACACATCATAATTAAAATGCCAAAGGTTAAATACAAAGAATCTTAAAAGCAGCAAGAGAAAAGCAGATAGTTACCTACGAGGGAGCACCCATAAGACTGGCACTTGATTTCTCAAAAGAAACTATGCAGGGCTTGGCACAAAATATTCGATGTGATGAAGACCCAGGATCTACAACCAAGAATATTTTATCCAGCAAAACTATCATTTAAAGTTGAAAGACAGATAAAGAGCTTCCCAGACAAAAATAAACTAAAGGAATTTATCAACATGTATCAAAAACAGGAATAAAAAATGGTAACAACTATATTCTTATCAAGTACCTCAAACGGAAAAGAATTAAGTGCTCCAACTAAAACATAGAGTGGATGAATGGATAAGAAAATGACTCCTACATGCTGCCTACAAGAGACTCACTTCAGATTAAAAGACACACACAGACTAAAAGGAAAGGGATGGAAAAAGATATTGCCTCGATAGACCTAGAAGTTATTTAAGTCAGACAGAGAAAGATAAATACCATATGATTTCACTTATATGAGGAATCTAACGAACAAAAAGAACAAGCTAATCAAAAACAGACTCACAAATATAGTGGGCAATTTGGTGATGGACAGAGGTGGGAGGTTGGGGGGTTAGGAGAATGGGGTGAAGAGTTAAAGAAGTATAAATTAGCAGTTGATGGATAGTCACGGAGATGGGGTGCACGGCATAGGAAATGCAGTTAGCATTAACATGTTGACTAGGTGGAGGGTCAGGGGAGGGAGGGAGTAATTGGGGGGATCATTTCATGAACTGTATAGATGTCTAACCAATGTACTGTATACTTGAGATTAATTTTTTTAAAAAAAGAATAAGGCACACAAAAAAGAGATGAAGCTAAAAAAACAAACAAACAAAAAAACAAAAAAATAAGTCATTCTATCCATTACTAAGAGCTCCCACTAGGGAGATTTAAAATAAAAACTTTGATTATTGTCAAAAATCAAGTCACTCTTTATCTTCTTTTAGAAAGTTATGTTAGGTTACTGCGGTGGGCTGATACTGGTCCCCAAAGATATCAGGTCTTAATTCCAGGAACCCATAAATGTTATAAGGATTAAAAGGTCTTCACAGATGTGATGAAATTAAGGATCTTGAGATGGAGAGATCATTATGGATTATTTAGAGCCCTAAATGTAATTACATGTACCCTTAAAGAGGGAGACTTGACTACACACAGAGGAGAAGGTGATATAAAGACAAAGCAGAGAGAGATTTGAAAATGCTGGTCTTGAAGATTGAAATGAAATAACCACAAGCCAAGGAATGCTGGCTGCAACCAGAACCTGGAAGCAAGGGATGTATTAACCCCTAGAGCTTCCAGAGAAAGTGTCACACCCTACCAATGACTTACTTTCAGCTCAGTGATAAAGATTTTGGACTTCTGGCCTTCAGAACTGAAAGAGAATAAATTTCTGTTGTTTCAAGTAAAAAAAAAAGCAAAAACAAGAAAACTACAAAGCAATATTCTCCATGAATATAGATGCGAAATTTCTAAGTAATATTTTAATAATTTGAATTAATTAGTATACTATAAGAATAATACACCATGCCCAAGTGACATGTATTTCATAAATACAAGATTGGTTTAATATTTAAAATATCAATGTAATTTACTATATTAACAAATTAAGCAATAAAACCATTTAGTGATATCAATAGATACAGAAAAAGTTTTTTGATAAAATCCAACATGCATACCTGATAAAAACTATCAGAAAATTTGGAATAGAAGGAAACCCCCTCAACCTGGTAAAGGACATCTACAAAAACCTACAGTTAATACCACATTTAATGGTGAAAGACTGGGATGCCTTCCCCCTAAGATTGTGAACAATATCCTCTTTTATCACTATTCAACATTGTATTAAAGGTTCTAGGCAGTGTAACAAGGCTAAAGTAGTCAAATTCATAAAAACAGAGAATAGAATGGTGGTTACCAGGGATAGGGCAGGGAAGAAAATGGGAGTTGTAGTTTAATTAATATAAAGTTTAAGTAATGTAAGATAAATAAGTTCTAGAGATCACCCATATAACATAGCACCTAAAATGAACAATACTGTATTATGCACTTAAAAGTTTGTTAAGAGGGTAGATCTCATGTTAAATCTCTCTGTCTCTGTCTCTGTCTCTGTCTCTGTCTCTGTCTCTCTCTCTCTCTCTCTCTCTCACACACACACACACACACACAGAGAAAGAAAAAAAGACAAGGAACACAAGGAAACTTTTGGAGTTGGTGGATACGTCTTTAACCTTGATTGTGGTAATGGTTTCATGGACATATGCATATGTTCAAACACATAAAATTGTATATATTATATATATGTAGTTTTTATATATCAATTATACCTCAATAAAGCTGTTAAAAAGAAAATACGATAAAAAACAAAGAAGAAAAGAAAATTAATCTAGATGGGAAAATAAAAATTAAAACTATTCTTATTTATAGATGACATCATTGTCTGTGTAGAAAATTTTTTTTAAATAATTAAAAGTTTTTGCAATTATAGATGGCATACGATATTATATTAGTTTCAGGTATATAACATAATGATTACTTTCAGTCTGTGTGTGTCTTTTGATCTGAAGTGAGTCTCTTATAGGCAGCATATGTAAGGGTCTTGTTTTCTTATCCATTAAGTCACCTCATCTTTTGACTGGAGCTCCTAATCCATTTACATTCAAAATAATCGATAGACATATACTTATTGTCATTTTATTATTTATATTTTTGAGCTTCTTTCTTTTTCTTCTTCTTAAAGAAGTCCCTCCAACAATTCTGATAATACTGGTTTGATGGTGACAAACTCCCTTATCTGTCCTTCAATTCTAAATGATAGCTTTGTTGGGTAGAGTAATCTTGGTTGTAGGTCTTTGCTTTTCATCACTGAATATTTCATGTCAATCCCTTCTGGCTTGCAAATTTTCCATTGGAAAATCAGCTGACAGTTATGGGAGCTCCCTTGTAGATGACCGACTGAATTTCTCTTGCTACTTTTAAGATTCTCTATTTATATTTAACCTTTGACATTTAAATGATTATGTGTCTTAGTGTGGGCTTCTCTGAGTTCATCTAGTTTGGCACTCTCTGTGTTTGTTTGTATTATTAGGTAGGGCTACTATGTCTCCTGGTCTTCGCAGATTAGGGAAGTTTTCCGTCATTATTTTTTCAAACAGATTTTCAATTCCTTGCTCTCTCTCTTCTCCTTCTGGTACCCCTCTGATGTGAATGTTGGTGTTGTTTCAGAGGCCCCTTAATCTACTCTTAGTTTTTTGGATTTTTTTTTCTTGTTGCTGTTCTGATTGGTATTTTCTGCTACCTTATATTCTAAATTTTGCTGATTTAATCCTTTGCTTCATCTAATCTACTGCTGATTCCTCCTAAGGTATTCCTCATTTCAGTTATTGTATTCTTCATTTCTGACTGGTTCTTTTTTATGTTTTTTTTTTTTTATCTCCGTTTTTGTTTTCTATCTCTTTGTTTAAGTTCTCACTGAGGTCCTCTGCACTTCCCCTGAGTTCATTGAGCATTTTTATAATAAGCTTTTTGAACTCTGCATCTGGTAGGTTGCTTGTCCCCATTTTGTTTAGTTCTTTTTCTGGAACTTTGTTCTGTTCTTTCATTTGGAACATGTTTCTTGATCTCTGCCCATTTTGTCTGCGTCTCTGTGTTTGTTTCTATTATTAGGTTGGGCTACTATGTCTCCTGGTCTTAGTAGAATGGCCTTATATATAATAGGTATCCTGTGGAGCCCAGTGGCACAGTCTCCCTGGTCACCTGAGCTGGGTGCTCCAGATGTGTCCCTTGTATGGGTTATGTGTGCCCTTCTGTTGTAGTTGAGCCTTGACTGCTGTTTGTAAGTTAATGAGTCAGATTGACTCTCTGGATGATTGGTTGTGAGGACTGGCCCGTGACTGCTGTGGAAGAGCTGTGTCCAGGGGTGACCCTACAAAGCAGGATTTACTTTACCAGGGCCCTGTTGTCTACCCAGTCTGTTCTTTGGGTATGTCTTTTTTGTATGTGGATCCAGATGGTGCTCCAGCTCAGTCTGAAGCTGGCCACCCAGTATGCTGGCCCTGGGGCTTCTTGGGTAGGACTTTGCTGCAGGCCAAATTCAACTGCAGCCTGTACCCTGCCTGGGGCCATGTGGGATGAGTCACCAAGTAATCCGCAGATGGCTGCCACCCACACTGGGCTTGGAGGTGCCTCCAGAGGCCAAGCCATGAACCAAGGCTGGCTGCAGCTAGTGCTGGGCTTTGGGTTGCTCAGCAAGAGGTATGTGGTATGTCGAGGAAAGATGTTTCTCGTTCAGGTTTTGTGAAACTTTGAGGGATTTTAGGAAAGTCTGCAGCATGAGTCAATACAGGCTGTTTGTATGGAAAATCCAGTGGAAGTGGCTTGGGTGGGCCTGCAGGTTGGCTGGGATGAGGTCTCAGGGAATCACCAGGGTGGGGGTGACCAGTGTTAACCAGGCTGATGGAGACTCAGATACGGCAGCCATCTGTGACTGCACACTGGGTGAGGGGAGGGCTCAACAAGGAATAGTGGCCTTTGCTAACACTTCTGTCTGTGAGAAGGCTACCCCTCCAGCCCTCTCCCTGAAACTAGACAATTTGGTTCCTACTGATATGTCCCTGGTGCCTTTTGAGCTGTTGCCCCAGTGCTGGCACTCAGCGGTAAGTCTGTATGCTGGCCCTTTAAGAGGAACAGCTGGGACTCTTGTAGTTTAGTTGTAATTTCGATGTGGCCATGACAGGAGGCAAAGACAGTATTTACGTGCTCTGCCACCTTGACTGGAAAATTTTATGTAGAATATTTGGTAGAATCTATAAGAAAGCTACTAGAACAGATAAATGAATTTAGCAAGGTTTCAGGATATCCTTCAATATACAAAAATCAATTGCATTACTATATATTAGCAACTGACAATTGGCAATTAAAGTAAATGCCATTTATAATAGATCTAAAACAGGAAGTACTTAGGAATAAATCAAAGAAATGATGTAAAAGATCTCTATATTAAAAACTATAAACATTGCTGAGAGAAGTTAAAAAAGACTTAACTAAGTGTAGAGTTATACTATGTGTATGGGTTGAAAGACTCAATACTGTTAAGATTTCAATTTTCAAGTTTACCTATAGGTTCAACATAATCTCAATCAAAATGCCAACAGGCTTTTTTTTTGATAGAAGAATGGCAAGACTCAATACTGTTAAGATTTCAATTTTCAAGTTTACCTATAGGTTCAACATAATCTCAATCAAAATGCCAACAGGCTTTTGTTTTGATAGAAGAATGGCAAGATAATGAAAAAATTTATATGGAAATGTGAAGAATCTGGAACAGCAAAAACAGCTTTGAAAAAGAATAAAGTTCAGGTATAACTCTACCTCTTTGCAAGACATTATAAAATTGTAGTGTTATACTGGTATCAGAATAGAAACACAGATTCATACATCCATGGATAACTGATTTTTGACAAAAATATGCAAAGATAATTCAGCAGGAAAAGGATAGTCTTTCATACCAATGTTGCTGAAAAAATTGGATATCTATATGCAAAATAAAGAATTTTGATTCTTACCTTGCACTATTCAAAAAAATAAACTTAAAATAGATGTAGACCTAAAATTAAAACTCCTTGAAGAATATATAGGAAAATCATATGACTTTAGGTTAGGCCAATATTTCT
>NW_011888831.1:1203914-1208747 GCF_000151845.1 Pteropus vampyrus
CTCTATATTAAAAACTATAAACATTGCTGAGAGAAGTTAAAAAAGACTTAACTAAGTGTAGAGTTATACTATGTGTATGGGTTGAAAGACTCAATACTGTTAAGATTTCAATTTTCAAGTTTACCTATAGGTTCAACATAATCTCAATCAAAATGCCAACAGGCTTTTTTTTTGATAGAAGAATGGCAAGACTCAATACTGTTAAGATTTCAATTTTCAAGTTTACCTATAGGTTCAACATAATCTCAATCAAAATGCCAACAGGCTTTTGTTTTGATAGAAGAATGGCAAGATAATGAAAAAATTTATATGGAAATGTGAAGAATCTGGAACAGCAAAAACAGCTTTGAAAAAGAATAAAGTTCAGGTATAACTCTACCTCTTTGCAAGACATTATAAAATTGTAGTGTTATACTGGTATCAGAATAGAAACACAGATTCATACATCCATGGATAACTGATTTTTGACAAAAATATGCAAAGATAATTCAGCAGGAAAAGGATAGTCTTTCATACCAATGTTGCTGAAAAAATTGGATATCTATATGCAAAATAAAGAATTTTGATTCTTACCTTGCACTATTCAAAAAATAAACTTAAAATAGATGTAGACCTAAAATTAAAACTCCTTGAAGAATATATAGGAAAATCATATGACTTTAGGTTAGGCCAATATTTCTTAGATATGTCATCAAAAACGCAATCCATACAAGAAAAAATTTCTTTAATTGACTTTATAAAAATTAAAAATGTTTGGTCTTCAAAAGACTCTATTAAAAGAATGAAAATAATACCATAGTTCAAGAGAAAATATTTGCAAATCACATAAAGGATTTATATCAAGAATATATGAATAACTCTCAAAACTCTATAATAAGAAAATAAACAACCCAAAATGGGTAAACTATTTGAATGGATACTTCACCAAAGAATATATACTAATGGAGGATAGACATATGAAAAGATGCAAAATATTAGTCACTAAGGAATTGCAAATTAAAACCACAAGGAGATATCATTACATATGTATTAGAATAGTTGAAATTTAAAAACTCACTATACTAAATATTGGCAAGGTTATGAAGGAACTGTAACTCTCCTATACTTCTGTCGGGAATTTAAGATGGTACAAATACATTGGAAAACAGTTTGGCAGTTTCTTAAAATGTTAAACATATTATTCAGTCATTCCACTCCTCGGTATTTACCCAAGGGAAATGAAAGACTATGCCCATAAAAGACTTCTACATAAATGTTTCTAACAGCTTTATTTGTAACTGCAGAAAATCGGAAACAACCCAAAATGCCCTTCAATAGATGAATAGATAAAGAAATTGTACATCCATACAATGAACTACTACTCAGCAATAAAAAGGAATAGACTATTAATATATGAAACAAGATGAATGAATCTCACATTGAGTGAAAGACAGAAAAAAGGAGTAAGTACTCTATCCATAAAAAGGAGTAAATACTCTATCCATAAAACTATAAAAAATTCAAACTAGTCATAATGACAGAAAGCAGATCAGTAGTTATTTAGTGAGGGGCATGAGAGAGAGGTTTAACAAGGAGCACAAGGAAACTTTTAGGGGAGACGATGTGTTCATTATCTTGATTGTGGTGCTAGTTTCATGGGTATATACATACACTTTGCATTCTGAACTTTAAATATGTGCAGATTATTGTATGTCAATTATGTCTCTAATAAGCTGTTGAAAATCTCACAAAGGATTTTTGTGCTGAGTGGGTAGAGAAGGAGTAAGAGTAGAAGAAATCTGAGACATGTGGTTTATATGTTGAAATACAACAGTTTAAAGGTTGACTTGAATGGCTATTTGGAAACAGGACTGTTGCCTTTGGGTGTATGAGTTCCCAGGGAGATTGGGGAACTTAAAGGAGGTGACTCTGAGTCCCCTTTCCTGGGCACTCGGCACAAAGTCTACATCCCTTGAAGATCTCTGGGTTGGCATTTGCATATTATCCTTGTCAATATGGGGCTTCTCTGCCTCCTGGAAATTTAGGTAAATGTGGTTCCACCTCTTAATTCACAGCCTGTGAAAACCCAGGACTTTTTTTCACAGTTCTGGAGAATTCTTGATGGCCTAATTCCTCAGTCTTTTTCTTTCATTTTCCAAGTGTGCAACTTCCTGCTATCTTGGCTGCAAAGCTCAGTGTTTGCAGTGGTTTCCACAAAAGATTGCTCATAGCAGACAATTTATGAGTGAGATGTATTTGCTCCAAGATCTGAGGAGTCATCCAAGTAATCTAACATTTTGATGTTTCTCTTTCCTTCTCACTCTCTTTCTCTCTCTTCCTCTCTTTTTTCAGAATCAGCAGCCCCATCTCCAACATCTCAAACTCATATGAGTTTGCTGTGGGGACCCACTTGGAACCTCAGAGTTGGTATAAAAATTACTTTAAGTGGAAGATATTTGAGATTCAACCAATGCAGGAAAAAAAAGCTTTCTTGGAGATTCCCTTATCTGGGTAAAAGCAGCAACTTCTGGGAAACGAGGCTGCCATAAAAACCCTCTTTGGGGGAGTTTTATGGTCCTGAAGAAGACCTCTCAGACCTGTATGACAAACATTATCACAAACTTTCTTATTTTTCCTTTTGTTCTCCTAAAAAGATTCACTTACATACAAATGGCCAACAAATATATGAAAAGATGCTCAACATCACTAGCTTTAGGGAAATGCAAATCAAAACCACAATAGGATACCATCACACACTTGTTAGAATGGCTATAATCAACAGGATAAGCAATAACAAATGTTGGAGAGGATATGGAGAAATAGGAACCCTCATACACTACTGGTGGGACTGTAAATTGATATAGCCATTATGGAAAGCAGTATGGAGGTTCCTCAAAAAACTAAGAATTGATCTACCATATGATCCAGCAATCCTTCTACTGGGTATTTAGCCCAAAGACTCGAAAACCCATATCCGGAAAGATATTTGCACACTGATGTTCATAGCAGCGTTATTCACAGTGGCCAGGACATGGAAGCAACCAAAGTGCCCTACGATAGATGATTGGCTAAAGAAGCTGTGGTACATATATACAATGGAATATTACTCAGCCATAAGAAGAGATGAAATACTGCTATTTGCGACAACATGGATGGACCTGGAGATAATCATGCTAAGCGAAATAAGCCAGACAGAAAAAGTTGAAAAACACATGATATCTCTTATATGTGGGATATAAACCTAAAAGCAACAAATGAGCAGGACAAACAAACAGAGACTCATGGACATGAAGTATAGACTAGTGGTTACCAGAGGACTGTAGACTAGTGGTTACTAGTGGGGTGGGGGAGGTGGGGAGAGGTAGACAAGGTAAAGGGGGTCAAATTTAGGGGGATGGGGGAGGGCAAAGTGGGTAAAGGGGATAAAATAAAATTTAGAAACCAAAAAAAAAATAAATAAATAAAATCAGTCTCATTCCATTTACCCCAAGCAAAAAAAAAAAAAAAAAAAAAAGTTAAAAAAAATCCACTTGTCTTTCCTAAAGTAACTTACTTGTACTCCTCAAAAAGTCTTTTCTCTTTCTTCCCTTTCCCCTACTGAGCTAATTATAGTCCCCAAATTCTAACCTCCCTTTAAAATTACTCATCATTAAGTACCTTTCCATATACGAGCACCGCATGACTAAATAAATTCTTTTCTCTTGCTAATCTGTCATGTCAGTTTAATTTGAAGACCCCCAGGTGTTCTACCTAAGGGAGTAGAGGAAAAGTTTTTCCTCCTCTACACTACTCACCCTCAGCCCATCTCCAGAGTCTCAGTCTCTATTCCAAATAAGATTATCCAGGGATTGTCCCCACACAGCTGTGTTTCTTAGATCCAGAAATTCTTGTGCTAGCTGCTGAGAGGAGAATAATTTTTTCTTTTATCTGCACAGGTATAGGAACACCAGTGTCTGCTTAACTCTTTGGGGAATGGGTTAAGGTAAATCCAAATTACTCAAAGAAATATTAACATTTTAAACTAATCATTAGCCATGGACTCTGTAAGCTTAAGAAAAGCTATTCCTTAAGGAGGGTACAAGAAGGAAATGACAAATCTTTTGTCAAAATATTTGGCTTCCAAAAAGTTCCTGTTTGTTTAACAGAGACGAATGCATGAATGCCACAGTACTATCTGTACTCTGTTTATGATCCTCCCCCAAATAACAGATTGTTGATCTGTGCTGGCAATTTGAGAATAAGAAACTTTAAAAAAGGAACTAGATAACAGGTTCATGGCAGTAGAGTATGTACATGCACCAGCCGCTTGCTCCTGCCTTAACTTCTGAGAATAACAGAAATAATTATTTTAAGAAGGTCTCATAACTATGCTGGGAAGGAAGAAGAAATTCTGTTGAGGATAGTAATTATGAGAAGTCCTTTAGATTGAACAAGAGAACTGCAATCGAAAACCATCTGGAGGATAGCAAGATTGCAAAAGATGGGAGTGGGTCCAAGGATATGGCAAGCCTAGAGATTGCAACACCAGAATAAGAGCAGAGCTGAAGGCACCAGATTGGGGTAATGGGAGATGGAGTACTTTTGTCAGGTAACAATGTTACCTTGACTGTCATGTTTCAAGAGGGAGCAGGGGCTCTTTGGGTCAGAGAGGCAGGGCAGGGGCTGGGATGGCTGACAAAGAAGTCAGATCTATATGCCCAGAAGATTAGTCAATTTCCTCCCCCCCGCCGGCCCCCAGGATGTCTCGTCCTTCTGCCATAATCACCAGAGAGGCTGATGTATCTACCTGGGCAGCACATTCAACCTCTTTCCACATGCAGGCTATTGAATGTTGATATATCTTCTCCAGTCTGG
>NW_011888831.1:1208797-1212135 GCF_000151845.1 Pteropus vampyrus
ATGGGTTAAGGTAAATCCAAATTACTCAAAGAAATATTAACATTTTAAACTAATCATTAGCCATGGACTCTGTAAGCTTAAGAAAAGCTATTCCTTAAGGAGGGTACAAGAAGGAAATGACAAATCTTTTGTCAAAATATTTGGCTTCCAAAAAGTTCCTGTTTGTTTAACAGAGACGAATGCATGAATGCCACAGTACTATCTGTACTCTGTTTATGATCCTCCCCCAAATAACAGATTGTTGATCTGTGCTGGCAATTTGAGAATAAGAAACTTTAAAAAAGGAACTAGATAACAGGTTCATGGCAGTAGAGTATGTACATGCACCAGCCGCTTGCTCCTGCCTTAACTTCTGAGAATAACAGAAATAATTATTTTAAGAAGGTCTCATAACTATGCTGGGAAGGAAGAAGAAATTCTGTTGAGGATAGTAATTATGAGAAGTCCTTTAGATTGAACAAGAGAACTGCAATCGAAAACCATCTGGAGGATAGCAAGATTGCAAAAGATGGGAGTGGGTCCAAGGATATGGCAAGCCTAGAGATTGCAACACCAGAATAAGAGCAGACCTGAAGGCACCAGATTGGGGTAATGGGAGATGGAGTACTTTTGTCAGGTAACAATGTTACCTTGACTGTCATGTTTCAAGAGGGAGCAGGGGCTCTTTGGGTCAGAGAGGCAGGGCAGGGGCTGGGATGGCTGACAAAGAAGTCAGATCTATATGCCCAGAAGATTAGTCAATTTCCTCCCCCCCGCCGGCCCCCAGGATGTCTCGTCCTTCTGCCATAATCACCAGAGAGGCTGATGTATCTACCTGGGCAGCACATTCAACCTCTTTCCACATGCAGGCTATTGAATGTTGATATATCTTCTCCAGTCTGGGACAGAGAATTTTACAAAAATGAACACACAACCAAAACCAAGAACATCGGAGAGTGATCAGCAATGTAAAAGAGGAACCAAACTTGACACATGAACTTACATCTGAAAACAGTTTAAAACGCAAGCAGAGCAGGACTTTGAATACATTTGTCGTTGTTATTCTCAGAAATATGTGAGAAGATATTGTAACCTTAAGAATCAATGTGATACACCAAGTTCATATCAGTATTATTCCCAAGAGTTAAAAGGTAGAAGCCACCCAAGTGTCCATCCACATATGAATGAATAAACAAAATGTTGTATATACATGCAAAGGAATGTTAATATTATTCAGTCTTAAAAAGGAAGGGAATTCTGACACAACATGACACAACATGAATGAATCTTGAAGACATGTTAAGTGAAATTAGCCAGTCACAAAAAGGCAAATACTGTATGATTTCACTTATATGAAGTACCTAGAATAGTGAAATTCATAGAGATAGGAAATAGAATGGTGATTGTCAAAAGCTAGGGGTAGGGGAAAATGGAGAGCTATTGTTTAATAGATACAGAGTTTCTGTTTGGGGTGATTAGAGTTCTGGAGATGAATGGTAGTGATTGTATCACAACAATGTGAGTATACTTAATGAATGATAAACTTAAAAAAGTTAAAATGGCAATTTCGCTGAGGAATAATTGGCAAATATAACTGCATATATTTAAAGTGTACAAAGTGATGATTTGAAACACATGTATATTGTGGAATGATTACCAAGATCAAGATAATTCACACATCCATCACCTCACGCAGTTAATTAATTCTTTGTGTGTGTGTGTGTTTGGGGGCGGGGAGTTTGAGAATGCTTAAGATCCACTCTCAGCAACTTTCTAGTGTACAATACAGTATTATTAACTATAGTCATTATTCTGTACATTAGAACCTCTTCATATAATTGCAAATTTGTACCATTTGACTTATATTCCCCTGCTTTCCCTTTCTCCAGTCCTTGGTAACCACCATTCTATTCTGTTTCTATGAATGCAAAAATTAGGATTTCTTTTTTATGGCTGAATAATATTTTATTACACACACACACACACACACACACACACACAAACACACACACAAACACATACATATACACCACATTTTCTTTATCCATTCATCCATTGAAAGACATTTAGGTTGTTTTCATATTTTGGCTATTGTGAATAATTCTGTTTTAAATATGGGAATGCAGATATCTCTTCAAGGTACTATTTTCATTTCCTTTGGATATGTACCCAGGAGTGAGATTGCTGAATCAGATGGTAGTAGTATTTAAAAATTTTTGAGGCGTCTCCATACTGTTTCCCATAGTGGCTGCACATATTTACATTCCCACCTATAGAGCATAAGGACTCCCTTTTCTCTACATCCTCACCAGTACTTATTGTCTCTTGCCTTTTTGATAATAGCCATTCTGGCAGGTTTGAGGTGATACCTCATTGTGGTTTTCACTGGTATTTCCCTGATGATTAGTGATGTTGAGCACCTTTTTATATAGGCCATTTGTATGTCTTTGTATGTCTTTCAAAAATGTCTATTGAGGTTCTTTGCCCATTTTTAAATTGAATTATTTGCTTTTTTTGTTTTTGTTTTTGAGTTTTATGTATGAATTCTTTACATATTTTGGACAGTAACCCCTTATCAGATATATTGTTTGCAAATATTTTCTCCCATTCTTGTAGGTTGCCTTTTCAATTTATTGATTGTTTCCTTTGCTGTGCAGAAGCATTCGGTTTGATGTAGTCCCACTTGTTTATTTTAGCTTTTGTTGCCTGTGCTTTTGATGTGTTATCTAAAAAATTATTGCCAAGAGCAATGTCAAAAGTTTTTTTGTTACATTTTTTCTTTTATATAATACTAATAGCATTAGAAAAAATGTAACTTTATTGAGGTATGATTGACATGTACAGAGCTGTGCATATTTAATGTACGCAACTTTAGTTTGGGGATGAGTATACATCTATGAAACCATCACCACCATTGATGCCAAAAAAATTATTATTATTAAGAAATATGTAAGTTTAAGTAGCTATGATGAAAATCTAAAAATATCCAATGAGAATGTATTTATCAACAATTACTTTAAATGTAAATGGATTAAATGCTTTAATCAAAAGATAAAGTAGCTGAGTGGATAAAAAAACAAGACCCTTATATATGCGGTCTACAAGAAATTCACAACAGAGAGTGAGGATGGATGGAAAAGGGATGGAAAAAGATATTTCATGAAAATGGAAACAAAAAACGAACAGCTGGGGTAGCAATACTTATACCAGACAAAATAGATTTTTTTTTAGGCGACTTGGTTGCCCTCACAGATTGCAAGGAAATTGTCAGCTTACAATCTCTTATTTTTAAGCCTACAGCACCTGGTCTTCCTAGATGGTCTCCCATCCAAGTACTAACCAGCCTCGACCCTGCTTAA
>NW_011888831.1:1213373-1217675 GCF_000151845.1 Pteropus vampyrus
GAATAGAAAAATAAAAAGTTTGATTCTGTTAGTTTTGTGTCTAACAGAGAATATAGTTTTTTGAAAAAATTATATTACTTGTAATTATATTTATATTAAAAAATCAAGCCAAGTTGGGCCACAAAGGAAATCTCAATTAATTCTAAAAGGCAGAAACAGGCCATTTCCATATAGGCCAATTCAAACACACTATTTTCATATGCAAAATGTAATGGAATTAGATATTAACAACAAAACTATAACTGAAGACTTACTATTACAAAACTATAACTGAAACTTTTAGAAAACCACATGCACATTTTGAAGTACTCTTGGGTTAAAGAAGAAATCAGAATGGAAATTAAAATCTCTTTATATATCAATAAAAAGAATATCACAAAGCAAAATTGGTGATTTAGAGACAAAAGGGAATTCTTAAGAAAATTTTTAGCCATAAATATTTTTATAAGAATAAAAGAGAAGTTAAATTAATCTTTCAGCCCAAGAAGCTTGACAAACTACAAATACAAAATTAAACTTGATTTCTTACTTAAAGAATCGCCTCAAACTAGATATAGTAGAAAACTTCCTTCATTTGATAAAAGATATTTATAAGAGACCTACAAAATATCACACTCGATGTTTCCAATAGTCAGGAACAGGATGCAGATGCTGCCTCTGACCTCTACTACCCAATGTTGCACCTGAGTCTTCTGAGTGGCCTGCTATCTAGGTTGTCTATTAGGATCACGTGGGAGTCTTAAAGTAATACCAGTGTCTGGACTGCAACCCAGTTCACCTGAGTCAAAATTTCTGGTGGTAGGGTCCAGGTCCATATCCATTGGAAGTCCATATCCATATCCATATCCATATCCATATCCATATCCATATCCATATCCATATCCATATCCATATCCATATCCATATCTATACACAGTTCTGGAAGTATAGTCACCAAACTAAAAATAGCAGTACCTTTGGGGAAAGGGCTTGGAATTATGAGTCGTAGTCAAGAGAAGATTGCTTTACTTTATCTGTAATGATTGAAATTTGAATTTGTACATTGATCATTATTTTTATTTACTGGCATAATAAAGAAGATATAAAAAGAATGTAAGACAGTACCAAGGTCTTGTTGAAGCTGAAGCTACAGACCAGTGAATGCCATTAGGCTTGTCTTGGCTTCTGGAGTCAGAGGCAGTAGACCTGGTTTCCAGTTTTACCAATAAGCAGCCACTTGTGCTCTCTGAGACTCTCCCTTCACATCTGCAAAGAGAGTTGGATGGTGATACTCACTAATGACTTGTTGAGCTCATACAAGAGACAATTCATGGACAAATGCTTTATAAATTCTGTTGATGGATGCAAATTATGATATATAATCATGTCTATTTCTGTTGCATTGTGTAATTTATTATACAATTGTATTACAATGTACTGCTATGCAATTCTATTATAATGTGTAACACTTTGTAGTGAAAGCTGAAGTAGAAGATACAGAAATATTAACTAATTTAATGTATGTGAAAGTGTCAAGTGAAGTGCTTGAGCTCACACTCAAAATGACAAAGTTGAGTTTCAAACACAGGTCATCTGACTAAGCCCAGGACTTTTTCCATGCAACTTCTTAAAAATTTTACCTAGCCCACCTCCTTTTTGGTCTCATTATTATAGTATACATGTTCATTGACTTAGTTTTCTTTTTCTTTAGATCCTATTTACCTTTATCACCTATGCCATTATTTCAACTGGAATTTCTTTGATTTCCAGTAAATTGTCCTTTATTTAGTATAACACCAAGCTATTGATTAATTGAATTGGACCTAGGACAAACCCAGCTCTTTTGAAAAAGAAGGGTAGAATAGTTAGTTATTTTACAGAGTTGTCATAGTATCCAGGGAAAATATGAACATTTACTTTAAAAAAATTAATAAATCCTTTGTGTTGAACATAATTATCAATATTATTATTATGAAGTTGATATTTAAAAAATATCTGAAAATCATATGGAGTCTGTCAGCTTCTAGGATCTATCTTGAAAGAAAGGTAGAGATCAGAGTCTGTGGCTGGTGGGTAGAAACTGGTGCACATGATAAGTATAAATTCTTGGGAACCATGAAAGAGCTTAAAATAGGCTTAGTCACCAAATGTTCAAATGCATGAACTAAGCCTTGTGCACAGAGAATTAAGCCATGTGCCTGGCAACAAAGAGCTTCCATGTTGAAAATTTATTAATCAATATTTATTCAACTTTAAAAATTGCTATTGTTTCACTCTTAGTATTCACAACAGAGCAAACCAGTAAATTAAATACATCTTCAATTATTCAGGCTGCTCCCACAGAATTATTACACCTAAATAGTGTATTTTAATGAACTACTTAATTTCTACACAATCAAGAGAGTGTCTATGCTGCATCTTCCTCCCAGGAGTCTGAGACAGTCTCTCAGGCACTGCAGGTGACATATGGTTTCAAATGTCATCCTCAAAACCCCCTCCTGTGACCGTCCTCCTTTTCTACTAAGCCAGCCTCAACAATACTCTACTTACTTACTGTGTAAAGTTCTAAGAGGTGAGTGGGAGCAGGGAAGGGGCACTGCTACTGATTACTAAATTGGACGATCTTTATTTAGGAGAGAATAAAGTCTGGAAATACTGCAGAATAGGGAAGGAACAACAGATTCACATCCCACCTCTCCCTAGGGATTAAAATTCTTAGACTCTGAGACCAGGAGTGGGAAGAAAGTAAGAAGGAAAAAATGACACAGTTCAAAGTCAGCACACTTTCATTGCTCACCTTTCTGTCCCAGGTACTAGGCAAATTCATGTCACACTGGACAGAAAGTATCCTTCTTCTGCTTGGTTCACATTCCATACATCCTAGGTGTCCCTCTCCCCTCACCCCCCATCACTCTACTAAAGTGACTCATTCTCAGAAGCCAGAGCTGCAAAACCCTGAAACCTCCTTCATTCTTTCTCTCAGGATTTCACACAGGTAGGGAGGTTCTCCCAGTCAGGCCAAGAGCGAGGCAATAATCTTAGCTCAGACTTTTGCCCATCTTTTGTTAGGGCCAAACCATACAACTGTTGTTAGCCAGGGTTATAGTTAAGATATCTTATTATTTCCCTCACAATACTTATCAACTTCCAATATACTATTTATTTAATTAATTTTGTTTATTGTTTGTCTCTTTCCTACTAGAATATAAGCTCCGTAGGGCCAATATTGGATTGTTTTGTTCACTAATGAATCCTTAGTACCTGTCTCTTAAAATATGTTGGATAAATGGAATTAATTACTGAATACCTACCTATATTCATTTATCACTGCACGTACTCACCACTCAGACATCCATCCTCTTCTAAACCACATTGAATTAGCCAGGACAGGTTAGGTCACATTGCAGAAAAATGAACTCTGAAATCTCAGTGGTTTAATACAACTAAGATTAATTTCTTATTCATGCTACACTTCCATCCTTGGTTAGCAGGGGGTGGGGTCAAATTAACATTGTCACTCAGAGACTCAAATTGATGAAGTTCTGCCATCTGGAATGTTGCTGGTCACTGTGGCATCAAGAAACTAGAGGGTCACACTCTGGCTCTCCTATGCCTTAGCCTGGAATAGGCATAGGTCACTTCTGTCCACAGCCTATTGAAGAGTCCCATGGGTCCTGCCTAACTGCAAAAAGTGGCTAGAAGGTGGGGAGAGTAGGTGGAATATTAAGGGAGCATTGCTGTCTTTGTCATGCAAGCCTATTAACACTCACTCATATATACTCATATCCATTCACATCCATTCATGCCCATTGATACTCATTCTTACTCGGAGTTGTTCCTACTTAGTAATAATATCTCTTGTTTGCCCAGGCCCCACCACCATATATCTCTGTGCAATGCCTAACTCCTGCTTCACCTGTTCTCATCTACCATACCCACTGTACTCATCGTGTCTATTCATAGCCAACCATATCAAACTGCTCAGACTCCATTCTTCATGTTTCTTCTGAACCAAACTGCACAGGGACACTTCTCTAGGGAGAGTACTAGATATTGTTTTTTTGGGATATGGGGACACCTTTGTTATGTCAAAAAATGTTATAGACTTCCACATGTTAGCAGCCATATTTGTAGTACTTCTTGATTGAGTGAACATTTAATGTTAAAAAGAGCTGCCATGAATTCAGTGACTCTTCAGCTTCCATACCTGCTAGAAACATTGTTGTGCATTGGTAAGTAAGCATGTAATTTATTGAAGTCGCAGACAATGCTGGAAGCACATATGGACTCAAGAAAAGATTCTTTACAATATCGCCGCAGACT
>NW_011888831.1:1217725-1222168 GCF_000151845.1 Pteropus vampyrus
AGTAATAATATCTCTTGTTTGCCCAGGCCCCACCACCATATATCTCTGTGCAATGCCTAACTCCTGCTTCACCTGTTCTCATCTACCATACCCACTGTACTCATCGTGTCTATTCATAGCCAACCATATCAAACTGCTCAGACTCCATTCTTCATGTTTCTTCTGAACCAAACTGCACAGGGACACTTCTCTAGGGAGAGTACTAGATATTGTTTTTTTGGGATATGGGGACACCTTTGTTATGTCAAAAAATGTTATAGACTTCCACATGTTAGCAGCCATATTTGTAGTACTTCTTGATTGAGTGAACATTTAATGTTAAAAAGAGCTGCCATGAATTCAGTGACTCTTCAGCTTCCATACCTGCTAGAAACATTGTTGTGCATTGGTAAGTAAGCATGTAATTTATTGAAGTCGCAGACAATGCTGGAAGCACATATGGACTCAAGAAAAGATTCTTTACAATATCGCCGCAGACTGTAAGTTGGAAGTCACTAAGTGCTAATGAGCAAGAAAGCAAAGTCCATAGAGGTGTTCACTTTCTCTCACTTGCTGGCCAGTAAAGCTGACCTTAGGGCCTGAATCTAATGCCTTGCTTGAATAGTAACTGTTTATTGTCTGTAACTGCACTTTAATTTAGCCACATTGCATGTTCTCTCCTCATGGACAAACTCCATTTGCAATATAGATCTCTGCTTGCACCTAATAGAAACTGATATGTAGAAAATGCAATTCATTACCTCCCCTGCTGTGGTCTGCTCACCACCAGGATTTCATTTCACATTTGAAGGTACCTGAAGAAGTTAACATTATACCAAAAATTTTCTGAAAATGAAAGGGATTCATTTAGGGAGCTCTGCTAGAGGTGAGGAGAGATTCCATGAGGTGTCCAAGGAACAAACCCTGCACCACTGGACTCTCCACTGTCTGATGCTGATTTCATAGCTTTTCTCCTATTCTCTCTCTCATTCCACCCTTTCTCACCCTAGACCACCTGTCTCAAGGACTTTCAGCCTAGGGTCTGTCTCTGCCAAGAGCCATAGTTGTTTCCTAGAAGTTCCTAAATCCTCAGTCTGTGCAAGGTTACTTTGTCCTTCAAGAGTTAAGTCAAATTGGTTCAAGTTCCTTCTCATGTACAGTGACTCTCGCCTGTGTATTCATCTTTAGAGTTGAGATTTCCTTTTATATTATTTTGCAGCCCACATGGGGTGAGTAGGAGCTGATTATTTTTAGTGAGTACTGAGGAAGGCTGCAAGGGTCATGTCACCAGTCACGGTACCTCAGTGGCTGGTCTTCTGGATAAGGCATGGCCAACTACCCAGGGCACTGCTCTCTGCACCCTAAGTCCCCACATCCACTGCACTGACTAGAGATGATGTCTCCACATTCCACTCTCCCTCTTGTGCTGCAGTGTTTTTTGCATGCTCTTGTGCACTATTAGCCTATGGTTCCCTCTTCAATTTGGAAATGAAGATCCCTTCTTCTTTCCTTCTTGTAGAAGGTCCTCTTGTTTCCAGGTCTCTAACAAATTCCTCCCAAGTTTTCAAGTGTAGCTATGTACGTATGTGTTTATTTTTTTTTATTCATTCTTATTTTTAACTTTTTCATTATAATTTATTTTTAGATCAGTTTTTGGTTCACAGCGAAATTGAGCAGAAAGCATAGAGAGTTCCCGTATAGTCCCCAAACCCACACATGCACAATAGGTCTATTTTTATAACATCAACATAATCTCTATGAATTTTTAGGTGCGGGGAGGTCTGCAGCCTGGGCTATTATCTTGAGACCAAAAGTTCATGCCATGAGCACTGAGAAAACCAGCATTTCTCCCAATACCTCAAGGATTCCTGGGTACAGATTCTAAGACCCCACCTCTGCTGAGTTCTTGATCACCCCATATATTGCCCATTTTTACCCCTGAATTGCCTCTCTGGGTATCACCTTACCGCACCGGGCACTTCCCCAATTTCTTCACTCCTTCAGAGTGCCAAAGGGCCAAGGCTAGGTCTGAAGCACAACTTACTGAAGGAATGGGGCATTGGGGAAGGTTCTTTCTCAGAGCAGCACAGCAGAAATGTAACATGGGATAGTAAAAATCCTTGTGCACGAAAGTCCCGGGGTTGTTCCTGGATATAAGTCACTTCCACTGGTAATTTCATCTAGTTGGGTTCCAGGCTCCGTTGCCTTCCTTTTCTTCTTCTCTCTGGCTCCATTCCCCAGCCCCCCACTTTCCTGGATATTTCACAAAGAGCCAGTCATCCACGTCTTTATCTGTGTCCAGACCTTCCAGGCTATGCACAGAAGGCCTCCTTTTCAAAACCAAACATCCATGGAGGTGTATTTCTGTACCAAGACACTTCTCTTTATGAGAAGAACTCATGACCTGCTCTGTGCCTTTCTACCCCGTTGCCTGTAATCCTTCTGGCCACAGATTCACAGAAAGTTGAGCTGAGCGAGACTTCAGAGTCCATCTAGTTTGGTTAACTTTCCCACTGGATGCTTGAAGTCCTTCTTCAGTCACTGAAAAGCGACAGTCAGACCCCACTTGTACCTCTCCAGCCTCCAGGATCAGTGGCGGTCTAGCCACGTGAACAGTTTATGCATCTTTCTGTAAAAAAGAGAAAAGACTAGTATTTGCCTCCAAGGCTGTTGCAAAGATAAACTGAGGCAGTGGAGCCTGGCACTGACTCAGCACTTGGTAACATTCACTATTGCTGTCCCATCTCAGAGCAGACCTGACGGCTACAAGGAAGCAGCGTTTACATAGTAAGCTGATCTGTCCTTGAATCTGTTTGTTTTCAGCCAGCACAGCAGGTCCTTGATTAATGTCGTTTCATTCAATGACATTACCTTGTAAGGTTGATGAGAAAAAAGTTCAATTCCTGGCTTGGACCACTGTCTGTGTGGAATCTGCACATTCTCCCCATGTCTGAAGGGGTTTTCTCCACGAACTCTGGCTTACCCTCGCATCCAAAAGATATACACATGAGTGAATAGGTGGGTCTAAATTGTCCCAGTCTGAGCAACTGTGGGTGTGGGTGTTGAGTGTGCCCTGCGAGTGAAGAACATCCTGTCTAGACCCTGCCCCTTCCTGGGCCCCTGAGCTGCCTGCCGCTGGGAGAAGCCCTGGCCGGAAATGGAATCAGCAGGTTGGAAAATCATTCTTTTACTTGTTTTTATTAATCTTTCTTAAATGTATGTATAGCTCACATTTATTTCAATGTTTAATATTAGAAGTGTGTGGGGGTCTTTATTTAGAAGTTTGGTGATGTTTTTGAAATATGCTATAGGAACTTAGCTCTTGTTTATATCAATGAGCTTATAGTAAAAGTGATTTTATTATGTATCATTTAGTCTAAGTCACAGTTTCCAAGAACCTATCGACAACAGCAGTTGAGGCCTGACTGTATCTGCCATGGCACGGTACCCTGAGCAGCCCGACACAAAGTGCTTCTTGAACTTCTGTGGGTGACAGTGCCTGTAGTTGGGAATATTTGATTTCCTAAAACTACGGAATTTCTGGGAGATTGGTGGTAGAGGAAGAGGCAGGGGTCTGGGGGAGGAGTGCTTGGGAGGAGAAAGGCTGGGCCGGGAAGGGACTCCTCTAGGAATCTTTGTGACCCCATGACTTGACCTTAGAGAGTAGACTCTGCCTGACCTATGAGATTGGCCACAGACAAAGCTCCTATAGCCACAGGCTGAGCCTTGACCCTGGCCCCTCCACCAGGCCAGCTGCATGCTGGCTCTTATCCCTGAGTGAAAGCTGGTCATCACTCAGAGTCCCTTCCCGACCCCCAGGGGCCTATCTACTGACTGCTGGCAGTGGTGGCAGCAGTTCTGAAGCTGGCAGATGGCACATGTCCGCCTGAGAAGGGTTCCCAGTTCTGTTCACAGCTCCCCTAGGATACAACTGATGTTCCTAAGAGGCGTTGTGAAATTCTCAGATGATTCTAAAAGTAAAATTAATTTTAATACATTTTCATTTAAAAATAATAAGTGTTAGACAGAACTGTGTTGGGGAAAAGCTGGATGTGCAAGTCAGGAAATGAGCCAGTCACGTGTTCCACCACCCCTGGGAGAGCAGGCAAGGTTAGCAGATGTCCAGATCTAGCTGCAGGGGAACCACCGACTCTATCACCATGCCTTCTGTGTAGGGGGGACCTGTGCCCCAAACTTTTGAGGGCAGTGTCTGTTTTTTTGTCACTGCTGGGAGTTTATTACCATCAGGGAGTACCAGCGACCCTGGAGAGGAGTATGCTGACTCCCTCCTTCCTTCCGTCGCTCTCTCTCCTTTTCTCCCCACTCCAAGTTCATGGGTTGACATTCCTCTCTTCTCCTCTCTCCCTTTCCCCTCGTGGCTCCTCCTGCTTCACCTTCTCTAATCCTTTCTTCTGTCTTCTTTCCCATCCTTTCAGTCAGAGAAACAAGGACTCGCAGGCCAGA
>NW_011888831.1:1223147-1228898 GCF_000151845.1 Pteropus vampyrus
GAGAGAGAGAAAGGCATGCTATTTTTTTTAGGAATGTGTGTGTGTATGTTTTCTCTCCCTTGAGCCTAAAGTGACCATCTTACCGTTTCCTTCCATCTGTCAGAATCTTCTTCAAGGCCTAGAACTAATGCTTCTTCTTCACATTTTTCCTTATTTCTCTTTCCCCTCTCAGTCCACCCTAGATCCTGCAGTGACTCCCCTCTCTGCTGAATCCTAGGGCACATGGCTTCTCTCCTCTTCTGACTCATTTCCTGCCAATTTCCTACTTCTCCCTCTATTTTTTAGTGAGTGACTCATAGTAGGGGTTCAACAATAGCTGAATTAGCTTCTTCTCTGTATGATTGGCAGTCCTGCCTAAATCAGCCCTGCTGAGTCTCCTGGTAACTGGTGAAGGAGATAGTTTGATTAGGTTTTTCTTCATTTACTATGTCCTACTGATTCTTTATGTTATCAAGTGCTCATCATCTGAGTCTACCTATGATCTACATTCCCATGGGATTACTCCGTCCTTTATCAGAGTGGTGGGGGGAGTCTCAGTCTCTAGTCTACATATGGTGGGAAACCCAGCGTCATATTCCCAGATCTCTGGGAATTTTCCAACATCTTGCATTTCTCTTGTCCTGACTCTCCATTTCACTCTCATGACTATTAGTCGGACCAAACGTGGTTCCCCTAAAGGGCTACAAGCCCAGGAACTGGGTGCCATGGCATTTTACTAAAGGTTTGAGAGCTTGCAACTCTGAATAGCAAACTACTTAAATTTGAATATTAGACATTCCTAATCTTTTTTGGGGGTAGTTTCTATTTAAATTTCAAAAGCCTTTTCATTTTGGAACAATTTCAGACTTACAAAATACTGCAAAAGTAGTACCAAATATTTCCATGAACCTTTCACCCAGATTTCCCAAGTGTTAACATCATACACAACCACAGTACAATTATAAAAATCAAGTAATTAACATTGATATGGTGTTATTATTTAAAGTGCAGACCTTATTCAAATTTCCCCAATTGTCTTTGGTGTGGTCCAAGATCCAACTAGGATCACATGTCGCACCTAGTTGTCATGTCTCTTTTAATTAGTCTATTTGTCTTTGATAAAGAGTGCCAGTGAGATGTTTTTATAGAATGTTCTTTGATTTGAATTTATTTGATGTTTTCTCATGATTAATTCAGGTTATATATTTTTGGCAAGAATACCACAGAAGTGATATTGTGTCCTTCGAAGTTCTTCCTATTAGGAAGCAGGTGATGCTGAGAAATCCCATCACTCCCTGCTGATGTTAACTTTGACCACTTGGTTCAGGTAGCATCTACCGGGTTTCTGTGATGTAGTTGTCATGTTCCCCTTTATGCTTAATAAGTATCCTTTGGGAGGCTACTTTGAAACTATGTAAATAATCTGCTTCTCATCACATTTTTGCCCACTAATTTTAGCATCTTTGAATGATTTTTTTAAATTAAGTTTATTGGGGTAACATTAGTTAATACAATTATATAATTTTCAGGTATATATTATAATTTGACATCTATATGTTCTATTGCATTTACCACCCAAAGTCCAATTTCCTTCAGCTACCATATATTTGATCCCGTTTACCCACTTCACATTCCCCCGACCCCCCAATATTTGACTCCCTTTGACTATCTACCTCCCCTCTCCTACCTCATTCCCTACCCTCAGGTAACTACTAGTCTATAGTCCATGTCCATGAGTCTCTGTTTGTTTCTCTTGTTCATTAGTTGCTTTTAGGTTTATATCCCACATATAAGTGATATCGTGTGATTTTCAACTTTTTCTGTCTGACTTATTTCACTTAGCATGATTATCTCGAGGTCCATCCATGTTGTTGCAAATGGCAGCATTTCATCTCTTCTTATGGCTGAGTAATATTCCATTGTATATATGTACCACAACTTTAGCCAATCACCTATCGTAGGGTACTTCGGTTGTTTCCATGTCCTGGCCACTGTGAATAATGCTGCTATGAACATCGGTGTGCAAATATCTTTTTGAATATGGGTTTTCAAGTCTTTGGGATAAATACCCAGTAGAAGGATTGCTGGATCATATGGTAGATCAATTCTTAGTTTTTTGAGGAACCTCCATACTGTACCAATTTGCAGTCCCACCAGCAGTGTATGAGGGTTCCTTTTTCTCTGCATCCTCTTCAACATTTATTATTACTTGTCCTGTTGATTATAGCTATTCTAACAGATGTGAGATGGTATCCTATTGTGGTTTTGATTTGCATTTCCCTAATAGCTAGTGATGCTGAGCATCTTTTCAAATATTTGTTGACCATCTGTTTATCTTTTAGGGAGAAGTGTGTGCTGAGGTTCTCTGCCCATTTTTTGATTGAATCGTTTGTTTTTGTTGTTGTTGTTGTTGTTATTGAGTTGTATGAATTCTTTGTATATTTTGGATATTAGACCCTTATTGGAGGTGTTGCTTGCAAATATATTCTCCCATTTGGATGGTTGTCTCTTTACCTTGTTGATGGTTTCTTTTGCTGAGCAGAAGCTTTTTAGTTTGATGTAGTCTCATTCATTTATTTTAGCTTTTACTTTCCTTGCTTTTGAGGTTAAATTAATAAAATCTTCTTTAAGTCCAAAGTCCTTGAGTTTCATTCCTATGTTTTCTTGTATGTATTTTATTGATTCCGGTGTTATATTCAGGTCCCTAATCCATTTTGAGTTAATTTTGGTGTGTGGTGATAGACAACAGTTTAGTTTCATTCTTTTGCATGTAGCCTTCCAGTTTTCCCAGCACCATTTATTGAAGAGGCTTTCCTTTCTCCACTGTATGTTTTTAGATTTTTTTGTAGAAAATTATTTGCCCCTATAAATATGGGTTTACTCCTGGACTCTCGATTCTGTTCCATGGGTCCGTGTGTCTGTTTTGCTACCAATGCCGTGCCATTTTGATTACTGTCACTTTGTAGTACAATTTGAAGTTGGGCAGAGTGATGTTTCCAGCTTCATTTTTTTTTCTCAGGATGGCTTTGGCAATTTGGGATCTTTTGTGCTTCCATACAAGTCTGATGATTTTTTGTTCTATTTCTTGAAAAAAAGCCTTTGGGATTTTGATGGGGATTGCATTAAATCTGTATAATGCTCTAGGTAATATGGTCATTTTAACTACGTTGATTCTTCCAATCTAAGAACATGGAATATCTTTCCATTTCTTTGTATCTTATTTGATTTCTTTTAATGGGGTCTTGTAGTTTTCATTACATAGGTCCTTCACATTTTTCGTTAAATTTATTCCTAGGTATTTTATTCTTTTTTGTTGCAATTGCAAAAGGAATTATTGTTTCCACTTCTTTTACTGACACTTCATTATTAGAGTATAGGAACGCTATGGATTTTTGAACGTTGATTTTGTATCCAGAGACTTTACTACTGTATTTGCTTATTGTTTCTAGTAGTGTTCTTGTGGAGTCTTTAGGGTTTTCTATATGAAGAATCATGTCATCACAAATAATGACAGTTTGACTTTTTCATTTCTTATTTGGATGTCTTTTATATCTTTCTCTTGCCTGATTGCACCTCCAATTTTATATTGAATAACAGTGGCGATAGTGGACAGCCTTGCCTTGTTCCTGATCTTAGAGGGAAGTTTTTTAGTTTTTCATCCTTAAGTATAATGTTGACTGAGGGTTTGTCATAGATGGTCTTTATTATGTTAAAGTACTTTCCTTCTATACCAATTTTGTTAAATGTTTTGACCATAAGTCAATGCTATATCTTGTCAAAGGCTTTTTCTGCATCTATTGATATGATGATATGATTCTTATTTCTTAATTTGTTTATGTGGTGTATCACATTAATCTGTTTGCATTGTCAAAACATCCCTGTGCCTCTGGGATGAAGCCCACTACATTGTAGTGTATAATCTTTTTAATGTGTTGCTGTGTTCGGTTCGCTAGTATTTTATTTAGGATTTTTGCATCTGTGTTCATGAGAGATATCAATCCGTAGTTTATTTTTGTGTGTTATCTCTACCAGGTTTTGGTACCAGGGTAATATTGGTCTCATAAAATGAGTTGGAAAGTTTTGCTTCCTCTTCGATTTTTTGGAAGAGTTTGAGGAAAATAGGTATTAAATCTTTGAATGTTTGGTAGAATTCACTGGTGAAGTCATCTAGTCTTGGACTTTTACTTTTTGGTAGGTTTTTGATGATTGTTTCAATTTCCATACTACTGATCTGTCTATTTAGATTTTTCAGTTCTTCTTGATTCAGTCTAGGAAGGTTGTATTTTTCTAAGTACTGGTGCATTTCTTCTAGGTTACTATATTTGGTGTTATATGCATTTTCATAGTATTCTTGTATGATCCTTTATATTTCTGCGATATCAGTCATAATTTCTTCTCTTTTGACCCTGATTTTGTTTATTTATGTCCTTCCTCTTTTTTCTTTAATGAGTCTAGCCAGGAGTTTGTCAATTTTATTAAACTTCTCAAAGATCCAGCTCTTTGTTGCATTTATTTTTCTATTTTTTTTGTTTTCAATTTCATTTATTTCTACTGTAATTTTGATTATTTCTTTCCTTCTGCTGACTTAGGCTTAATCTTTCTTCTTTTTCTAGTTTTTAAAGATGAAATGTTAGGTTGTTTATTTGGGTTTGTTATTGGTTTTGGAGATAGGCCTGTAATGATATGAACTTTCCTCTTATGACCACTTTTGCTGTGTCCCAAAAGTTTTGATATGTTGTTCTATCATTATCATTTGTTTCTATGTATTTCTTGATCTCTCTTTTTATTTCTTCTCTGACTCGGTTATTTTTGGTAGCATGTTGTTTAATCTCCATGTATTTGTGGTTCTTCCTGCTTTCTTTCTGCAGCTGATTTCTAGTTTCAAAGCATTATGATCAGAGAATATGGTTGGTATGATTTCAACCTTCTTGTATTTGTTGAGGTTATCTCTGTGTCCTAGTATGTGGTCCATTCTGGAGAATGTTCCATGTGCATAGAGAAGAATGTATAAGCAGCTGTTTTGGGATGGAAGGCTCTGTAAATGTTAATTGTGTCCAGTTGGTCTAATGTGTCATTTAAGGATATTATTTCCTTATTGATTTTCTGTTTGAATGATCTGTCCATATCTGACAGTGGGGTATTTAGTTCCCCTACAATGATAGTGTTTTGATCTGTTTCTTCCTTTAGTTCTGTTAGTAATTGCTTTACATATTTCGGAGCTCCCTGATTGGGAGCATAGATCTTAATAAGTGTTATGTCTTCTTGGTGCATGATTCCCTTTATCATTATGATGTGTCCCTCAGTATCTTTCTTTACCTTTTTTATTTTGAAATCTATTTCGTCCAATATTAGTACCACTACTCCTGCTTTTCTCTGAATGCCATTTGCTTGGAATATCATTTTTCACTCTTTCACTTTGAGTCTATATTTGTCTTTGGAGCTGAGTTGTGTCTCCTGGAGGCAGCATATGGTTGGGTTTTGTTTTTGATCCATTCTGCAACTCTGTGCTTTTTTATTGGTGAGCTCAGTTCATTTACATTTAGGGTGATTATTGAAATATGAGGTCTTCTTATAGCCATTTTATCTTTTGCTTTCTGGTAGCTTGATGTTTCCATTGCTTCCTTGTCCTTATGTTTCTGTTTTCTTTATTTTGGTTGGCTTTTGTGGGTTTTCCCTCTGGTTCTTCTTGTTTTATATTATATACTTTAGTTCAGAATCTTTGTTGTGTGGTTACCATTATCAATATGAAAAGGATAGTTATATATACACAGT
>NW_011888831.1:1228991-1231202 GCF_000151845.1 Pteropus vampyrus
TGGATCTTTGAATTCTCCCTTTTTCAGTCATTGTTGTCTCAATTTGTTCCTATGTATGTTGAACATTCATTACTATCTTGCTATAGCAATTCTCTTCTTATTATTGAAGCTTAAAATGCCCTGTTCTTAGTAAGGGTTGCACTCCTCTGCTTCTATTTGCCTGATAGTCAATTTACTCCTAAATTTGTATATTTTTTTAGTTTAATTATTTTGTTTTAGGTGAGCTGACCCCTTTCAGTATTTCCTGTAGTGCAGGGGTCATAGTGGAGAATTCCCTCAATTTTTGAAGTACTGGAAAAGCCTTAATTTCTCCTTCATATCTGAAGGAGAGCTTGGCTGGATACATTAGTTTTGGCTGGTAGTTCCTTTCATTTAATATTTTGAGTATTTGTTTCCACTTTTTTCTGGCTTATAAAGTCTGTACTGTGAAGTCCAAGGATAATTTAATGGGTTTTCCTTTATAAGTTACCGTTTTCTTCTCCCTGGCTGCCCTGAGATTTCTTTGTCGTCGATTTTTGATAATTTTAATACGATGTGTCTTGGTGAAGGCCTTTTGGGGTTGAGATAATTGGATGTTCTTTTGACTTCTTGAATTTCAAGCTCCAACTCATTTCTTAGGTTTGGGAAATTTTTATCAACTATTTGTCTAAAAATGCTTTCTAGTTCCTGCTTCTTTTCCTCGCCTTCAGTATTGCCCATTATTCTTATGTTTCCTTTCCTGATGGTATCAGCTAGTTCTTGTGTTTCTCTTTCATTATTTTTTATTCTTCAGTTTCTCTCTTCTTCCTTCTGTTTTATTTCTAGATTTCTGTCTTCGATATCATTGATATTTTCCTCCATTTGGTCGACTCTATTTCCCAAGCTTGCTATTTCATTTTCCAACTCTTGCTGTGTGTTATTTTTATCTCCAGAAGTTCTATTTGGTTCTTTTTGAGGGTTTTGATCTCTTTGCTTTGCTCATCTAGTTATTTTCTCAATTCCTGAAATTGTTGATATGACTTGTTTTGGAACTCACTGTGATTTTTCAGAGGTACCATCCTGAATTCTCTGTCATTTAAGTCACATATTTCTATATCTGTAAGCTCATTTTCTGGAGATTTTTCTCTTTCTTTCTGAGATGCCTTGTCATCTTGGTTGTTCATGGTGTTTAATGGACTATTTCTCTGCCTGGACATTAATGGAAATGTATTCTGCTTTTTTTTCCAGAAAGAAGATTTATCATATAAAGGTCTCTCTTTAGCCTGTTGCAAAGAAGGCACTTTTCTTTTGGTTTCCAGTAGGTGGCGTCTGAGCCTCTTAGATCCCCACTTTATATAAAGCCTTAAAAATGCCTTTTTATTTTCTCATAAATATTTAATCACACTCGCTATTCTCACTGTCAGTGTTAGCTACAGTTTTGGTAGCATTCGCTCGTATTCCCCTGGGGCTTCATGATGTTCAGTCTCGGAGGATATGGGGGAGAGGCCTTTTGGCTTGGGGGTTGGGGGCTGTGGCTCGGCCTTGGTTTTGCAACCGTGGCTGGTAAAAATCAAATATTGTTTTTCTGCCGTCTTGTTTCTCTGCTTTTTGCCCTGATGACTGGGCCCTGCTGCTGGCCGCGGGGAGCTCAAAACTTTCCCAAGCAGGGTTGGTCAGTGTACTCACTGCTCCTTCTCCCTTCCCCCTCCTCCTACAGGGCTCCAGAGGCTGTGAGAGGCAGCTTCTTTTTTTCTCCCAGTCCATCACCTAACACTCGGGGTTCTGACCTGTGGTAGTTCTTATGCGCAGGTCCCACGCTCAGACGTGCTGGTGTGCAGTTTGGGTGTTTTTGTTGAGTTTTAGATGTTCAGCTTATTGTTGTTTCAAGGGGAGAGATCTGGGGACATCTCTCACTCCACCATATTTCCAAAGATCTGTTCTTGAATGGTTTTTTATTGAAAATTTATTACTATGGTGTTTGCCAGATGGTAATTTTCTATTTTCATCCTTCCTTCTATTTTTATTAGTTGGAATTCCATTTTAAGAAATGGATTTCCCTTCTTGTTCATTCATTCATTCATTCATTCATTCATTCATTCATGTTTTATTTGTATTAGTATTGGCTCATAGACATTATAATTCATTATAATTATTATTTATCTTATTCAAATTGTCTTATATTAGACCATTGTGAACCTCCACAAGTTAGCACTTATGTCCTATATGTACCCCATCAGTTTTTGAGCATTTTCT
>NW_011888831.1:1231517-1234627 GCF_000151845.1 Pteropus vampyrus
AAGAAGAAGAAGAAGAAGAAGAAGAAGAAGAAGAAGAAGAAGAAGAAGAAGAAGAAGAAGAAGAAGAAGAAGAAGAAAAGGAGCTTTGGTTCCATTTAATAGAGAAAGGTACTTAGAAGCCAAAATCTGATTTCTAGTTGTTTCTAGTTGTGCTTATTGATGCTAGAATGTTATTTCTTATAGGGCCTCTCTGCAGATGGAGCTAGGAAATGTATGTATGTTGTGAGATAATAAATGTTTGTTGTTTTGAACTGCCAACTTCTAGGACACCTTTTATGCAGCAACAGATAACTAATAAGAAGGTTTTAAAATTTTAGATGGAAAGTCTTTCTAAAAAAATTTGTTCTAATTTCTAATTTTATTGCACTGTGATCAGAAAGTGTTGTTAATAATATTTCTACTTGAAGGAACTTTCTGATGTTTTCTTTGTGATTTAATATATGCTCAATTTTTTGTGAATATTGCATGTGTGCCTGAGAAGAAAGCATATTCACTCTCATCAAAGGATAAATTGTATAATATATCAAACCACCTTCTTAGTTATGTTAATTAAGTCAATACATTTGCTGAGTGCCTGTTACAAATCAGGTTATATACTGAATTCTAGGAATAGAGATGAAAAACTTAGTCCTTGCTCTCTTGGAGCTGACAGGTTTATAGAAATAGATAATATGGCTTACAGGAATCATTCATTCACAAAAGTCCCTCTGCCTTTCCTCAAAAAAACACCCCTGCATCTAGACTCTCATTCTCTCTGTGTGCTGGATCTTTCCACATCCTTATCTTAAAGGGGTCTTGCCCTTATCTCATGTAGGTAGTGACCTCCCCAGAGCTGGCTGAATATCTAGAGGCTTCTGCACCTCTCTGTCCTCATTGTGCCTCTCATTACATGTAGCTGTATTGGCTGACTGAGTTGACTCTCTCAAGGAAGCTTCATGTCAGAGCCATGTTTTCCAATCTTCTGACCTCCAGGATGATTTTAAACAGAAACCGATCTGTTTGCTTCTGTGGTAGACCTGCTGGTTTCCTCCTCTAAATTTTCTCCATCTCTTACCCATGAATGAAATGGCTATGTGCAATGACCATGTCGTTTTTAGAACATTGACTTAACTCTAGTTCCAAAAGTTGATTCTGATTTCTTTTTACTAAGTCAGGTTCCTAATCTCAACCCTCTTGCTACAGTGTATTGTTCAGTTAGCCCAGGCTTAAGCCAGTCAGTACAAGGCCTTCCCCTGGCCAAAGGGATTAGCTCAGAGATGTGACTGAAATTTGGCCATCAAGATGTGAGAAGCTTCCCAGGGGGTTATGGAAAAGAAGGTTTCTTACTGGCTTGAGAGATCTACTGAAGGCTAACTCTCTTCTCTCCGGATGGTGGGATATAGAAGGGATATCTGGAACTGCAGCAGCCATTTTGCCACCCTGAGGAAAGCTGACACTAAAGAAAGCAGAGAGGAGGAACAGCAAGTACCAGGTCCTTGATGACATTGTTTAGCCACTGAATCTAATCAGCTCTGAAGTCTGCCTTACCTCATGAACTTCCAACTCTTGAGTAGTTAAATCCTTATATTTTTAAATCAGTTTGAGTTGGGTTTCTTAACTTGCAACATAAAGATTCCTGAAGGATTAAGGTCAGAAAAGCTTTTTGCTGACTGGATCCCTAGTCCCTGTTCCCTGCACGATTCTTCTCTGTCCTATCAGGGAGGTGCTTGAGGTTCTCCTCTGCTGAGAAGTCTCCACTGCTGTAGCAGCATTGACCTACACCTGTAGGGACTTTGGATCACATGCACATGAGTATTCAAATCTCATCGGTTTCCCTCACCAGCTGTCCGGTCTTGGACAAGTTATCTAACTTCTCTGAGTTTAAGTTTTCTTCTCTGTAAAATGAGACCCCTCCACCGCCTCCCCAAAATCAATTTCATTCCATTCAGGGCATTTGTGAGTGAAATGAGCATATAAAACCTGGCACACAGTAGGACCACAGCTAATGTTGTCTCCACTTCCCTCTGCTCCCGTCTCTTCATCATGGAGCATGCTTCCCTGAGCATTAAGCCTGAAAGAAAATTCTGGCCCTCCTTTTGTAGACTTCTCTAACTTAGAATCCCAGTGATTTCCTGAGAGGAAAACAAATCCCCTTTGCCAGAGAAGATGAACAGCTCAGCCATTTGCTAAAACAAATATTAGTTCAGTGCTGTCCAGGGAGAGCGAGCGGCTCCAAGAACTATTTGTGTTTGTGTCTTTCAAGGAACTGATGAATATGCCATCGAGGACAAACATTTTGAGGGAGGGTTGGGGGGTAGCTGCTCTGGGAGCTCTTTACCTTGCCTCTCATTCCTACAGCAGGCACCATTTATCTGGCAGTTGGGGACATTTATCCATCGTTGTCCTCCCTGTGTTTTGGGGCTGGTCCTCTGTGGGGGCTGCCAGGGCCACCAACACCTGGGGCCTGGAGCTGGCTTCCTTGGTCAGACTGGCTGTGCATTCAAACAAATCCTGAGTTTTCAGGGAGAACCGAGCCCATGCTTATGGGGGATTATGGTACCCATGACAACCCAGCACCACTGACAACTTGGGCCTGATAGTTCTTTGTTGTGAGGGGCTGTCTTGTCCATTGTCGGATGTTCGACGGCATCTCTGGGCTTCACCCAATAAGTGCCAGTAGCACACCTCACCCAGTTGAGACAACCAAAAATGTCTCCAGACATGGCCAAATCTGCCCTGGGAAAAGACGTCACCTTTAGTTGAGAACCACTGTTCTAGCTAAAGGCAGGAGAGAACTCCAGAGTTAGCTATATCTTGGTTCAAATCCTAACCCCATTACTCATCAGTTGTGATATTTGGCTTGTTAACCTCTCTGGGATTTTACTTGCACCTGTAAAATGGGAACCACCACAGTAACTGTTTCACAGGATGGTTGTTAGAAGTGGGATTATTTATAGGGAGGTACCTGGCACCCAGTCTCCTTCATCCGTGTTAGCCTGCTCCTAGTAAATTGTAAACTCCATGAGAAAAGGTTCCTGCTTTATTGCTCAACACTATGTCTTAAGCACCCAACACAGGGCTGGCATACTTGGTGCTCAGGAAATGAATGGTGTTCTTGGGCTGTTCTGGAC
>NW_011888831.1:1236502-1238727 GCF_000151845.1 Pteropus vampyrus
GTGTGTGTGTGTGTGTGTGTGTGTGTGTGTGTGTGTGTGTGTGTGTGTTATGGATTGAATGTTTGTATCTCTCCTGAAATACATATAATGAAGCCTTAACCCCCAATGTGACTGTATTTGGAGACAGGGCCTTTAAAGAAGTGACAAGGGTTCAATAGCTCAAAAGGGTGGGACGCAAGTCAGGAAAAGAGCTCTCAACAAAAATTGAATCAGCCAGCGCCTTGATCTTGGACTTCCCAGCCTTCAGAACTGTAAGAGAAATAAATGTCTGTTGTTTAAGCCACCCAACCTCTATGGTATTTTGTTCATGGCAGCCTGAGCTGACTAGTACAATGTGTGTGTTTAAAAGCAAGAAAACAATGGAAATGTAACTCATGTTTGTTGGGTAATGTTAGGCAGAAGGTATAAGAATCAGTTCCCACTTATGGTGCAGGAACCCCAGTGGGCCCGGGCTCAGTTCCTCCTAGAGAATTCTGTGAGGGCCCAGGGAGGGTACTCTGCACTGAGTTCTCTCAGGTACCCTGTGGAGCCATATTTCTCTCTCTCTCCTGTGTAGCTCACTGTGATGATGTCTCATGACTGTTACCTAGAAGTGGAAGCAGTGCTGCAGATGCCTGTGTAGTCTGGATCAGGACTGCCAGTATGAGGTGCTGAAGATAGTACTGAGGGCATGGTCCTTCCTCCTCATGCTACGAAGGGTACTGGGTCCACTGCCAGGCTCTTGATATCCCCAGAAATGGCTGTAAGAAGTTCTTTCAGTGTTTGCTTCTTTTCATTTTCATCTCTTTCTCCTTATGTCACAGAGTTGATGAATGACAGGACTCATACTCAGAATTACTCCTTGCCCAGAGTCGGTCCTTGAATTAAGCATGGGGGTCTGGCTCTCCTTTGCCAGAGTAAGTTCTTCCACAGGAAGCTCCTCCATCCCTTATGTAAACATACTGGCCCACATATGACTAAGTTCTAGGCTGAGTCTAACTTAGGCTGAAAATGGGGCGTCTCTTATAGTATGCATCTGGTGAAGTCTGTGTTCTCCAGTTATTTGTAAAATGGGGGATAATAATAGTACTTTTATGATTAGGGGTTTGTGAGGATTCAAAGTTACGTTGCATGCAGAATGCTTATTATATGCCTGGCAGGTGCTGTGGACTTAATTGTGTTCCCCTAAAATTCATATATGCAGCCCTAACTTCCCAGGTGTTTGGAGATGGGCATTTGGGAGGTAATTAGGTTTAGATGAGGTCAAAAGAATGATACCTTCATAATGGGATTAGTGCCCTTATAAGAAGAGACACCAGAGAGCTTGGTTGCTTTTCTCCACCCAACACCCACTTCCTACTATACACACAATAAGGAAAAGCCACATTAGGACATAGTGGAAGGTGGCCATCTGCAAGCCAGAAAGAAAACTCTCACCAGGAACCACATTGGCTGACACCTTGATCTTGGACTTCTCAGCTTCCAGAACTGTGAGAAATAAATTCTGTTGTTGAAGCTACTTGGTCTATAGTATTTTTTTTATGGAAGCCTGAGCTGACTAAGACTGTGGCTAGTAAGCTTTAATATATTTTAACTGTTGTTAAAATAACAATGACAATTGTTATTATTTACTTTTATTAAAGAGAATACCAGTTTCCTGACAAGAGGCCCAAGTTGTCAGAATTATTACTGAGCTGGTATTTCTAAGATCAGTCATATTTTCAAATGAAAACCAAGCTGGAAAGGACCCTGACTACCATCTGGGTCTAAATATAAGACCTGCCTCCATGCCTACCTGGCCATTTACAGATCTTCAATGATCTAAATTCTGATTTTTGCCCCTCTATTCTCCCCTCTTTCCAAATTTGAACATACGGCTTGGCCAGTCTCCCCAGTCATCTACAGTTTGGGTTTGAGAGGACCAGGGTGGCTCTGGTTCCCAGGATGAGATGAGACAACCTTTCCAGGAATCCATTCCGATTTGCCTGGCACTCTTCCTGTGTTAGCACTGAAAACCTCATTTCCTGGGAGCCCCTAAGTCCCAGGTAAACCAGGAGGGTTGGTCATCCCACTGGGAGGGCAGAATTCAAGTGGTGCCTGTTCACTTCCAGGTTGGCCTCCCAAGACAGAAATCACTAGAAACTGTGTGTTGATAGTGCTGAGCAAAGCATCAACTTCTTCCCTAGCATCTGTCTGGTTGGAATTCCCAGGGCCCTATTCCTGGAAAGAATCCCTGGAGCCATCTT
>NW_011888831.1:1239422-1241190 GCF_000151845.1 Pteropus vampyrus
GACCCTTGATCTCTGACCCCTAGGCAGCTACCAGGAGGGTTGTTGTCTGAGACTCTCGTCCACAATCTTTCTTCATGTAAGAGCAGACAGTGCAGCTCTGTGTTCATGCACCAGCTCAGCTGCTTTCTCCCAGCATCCGTCAATGCCCCAATTACCAGCAAACTGAGAACACTTGAAATGACTCTCTCTGCATGTTAATTCAGCCAAGTGCACGTTCATCAGGTAGCCTGGGCCCCCTGAGTGCCCACTGCTGTTATTTGCTCTGCAGAACCAGGTAATTTCCTGGCTGGACCATGGGAAGTTGAAAAGCAGTGTCAGCTTCTCCTGCTCTTAATTAGGACTGGGCTTTCTCTGGGAAATCACTGATCATTATCAATGAACTTGTAATTTTATGTCCCAGAATTAGAGACTGATGATTAAAGAGAATACCGAGGGGCTGTGGTGCAGGCCTAACCTCCATAGATCTGGGCATTCTTTTAATCTCCATAATTTATTCCGCTGTGACCTTTTCCTACAGCTTCGCTGAGACTTTCAGAATTGCAACATCTCCTTCTCTTTGGGAAGGAGAGGGCTATTTCCCTTTGACTGTCAGCAGTGGTCAGCCCTCCTGGCTGGTGGAGAGTGAGCTGGTGACCTGTGTGGGGCCTAAGACTTTGTTCAAAGAGCACGACAAGGGTCTGGACTGGGAACTCTTCTCTCTGCCTCTGTCTTTCTTGGTCCTAAGTGAGCCTAGGGCTACATTTGAGTCATATGCTGGGCTGGTTGAACCCAGTGAGGGCAGAGCTCATGGGGCTCCATCAGAACCATACCAGAAGACAGCAGAGGCCTCATCCCTACAAGGCTCCTGATGCTTGGTCAGGACCCTGAAGCTGTGCCCCTCTATGGGGCAGAGCTGGTAGTTTTACCTGTATCCACTCTTCTTTCTTTTGCCACAACATCCTATCCTGCTTCTCAGTCCAGTGGTTAGGATGACATATTCTTTCACTTTCAGGGACAGCCTTGGGGCTCAGCCCCTGCCAGTCATCACCTTCACACCACTGCGGCCACAATGAGTGGCTCAGGAATCGGCAGGTGATCCCAGTAGGTTCGATGAGACTCAGTCCTGTTGGAAAAGGGAAGTTTTCTTTTTGCTGCAGTTGCTAAGCTGAGAGAAAGTTAGGGTGTACCCACCAGTGTTCTATTTGATGACTGGATTCAAAGACCATGCAAGAAGTGACATTCACAGGTGGGTATTGAATGCCTACTGTGTACTTAGTCTTGAGAGAATATGAGCGACAAAGAAGGGGATCAAATATTCTTGAGATGAAAGAAGAAATAGAATTCATACACGAAACCAAAGAAAAAATGTTGGCAAATCTCAATCTCTAATGGATAAATCTCTAAATTAGTAGTTGAATAGATCATCCAGGGAGCCTTCCAGATGGTGACTGCTGGTTTGTTCAAGCCTGAGGCAGAGTTGTCACCACCCACTTGGCTCTTGGCCCCAGTCTTTCCTTGCACAGTGGGGTCGTCTTGGCTCCACAAGTAGGTTTGGTGTCCTTGCCCTCCCAGCTCCGCTTTCCTGGGCTCCTTTTAGAAACTAGAGTGCTGCCTGCTCTCTCTGCTCTTATCTGTCCCCAGGAGGTGGCATGATGCAGTGGTCAGAGCAGCGAGGTTGGAGTGGGGAGACCTGAGTCTCCATTTGGTTGGGTCACTAATAACTAAATGGCTTTGGGCAAGTCACATAACCTATACAAGCTTCCATTCCCTCAAATGGCCCTGGGTTTCA
>NW_011888831.1:1242745-1251601 GCF_000151845.1 Pteropus vampyrus
CTCTCCAGATGGGTAGGCTCCTTGCCTCTGACAACTTGCTTTGCTTTTTCCTTTATGAAAAAATAATCAAAGCCAAAATGTGGCGGGTGGAGTTTCTGAAAATCAGTATAAAGGAAGCAAAGGAAAGGAGCCAGCTGAGATGGAGATAATGTTCAGTGCCTCTGACTGAGGTGGGCCTTGTCAAAACAAATCTTTAAAGTGCAGAACCTGGAAGCTAGTACCAGAGGGAACAGAAATCTCTGAGATAGACACTCCTCCTCGGGTGAGCTGCTAATGGTGCTGAGACATGCACCTTGGCTCCTACTCCTCCTGGCTTTTCCCAGAGCAGCCTGGCTGCTGAGGCAAAGGGACCTGGGGCCTCAGGTCCCTAATCATCTTTCCCCAGGAACCCAGAACCAGGGCTTTGGGGAGAAAAGGTGCACAGCCTACAAGGCTCCCTTGAAGCAGGCAGCTCAGGGGACTTGCATTCTCAAAGCTTCCGAAAAGTTTTTCCGGGTCCAAGCCAGAATGTGTCAGTTCATTCAGTTGTGTCTGTTACCTGCTCACCTCTTTGACTCTCCCTTAAAACACTCCTATCTGACATAAATCTCTTGATGGGTCTTGCTGCCATGACTGCACTCCTCCTGGCCCTTCCTGTTTGCAGCCCCCAGGACATAGTCCTAAGTGACATTGTACATGAGATGATGTCACTCTTATGGCTGGATGTTCCAACGTTGAGCTAAAGCCCTCAAAAGTTCCTCGTCATCAGCAAAGCAAAGGCAACATCATTTAAGGTCCCTGGCCATTTGGCCCTGCCCCAACTCCCACCTGTAGACTATACCTCAGCTGTGGTTTCTTTACTTTTATTTCTGTTTTATCTTATTATTTTTATCTTATAGAGGTAAAAATTGCATAACATAAAATTAACTAATAACCATTTTAAAATATACAATTCAGTGGCATTTAGCATATTTACAATGTGATGCAACCATCACCAATATCTGCTTCCAAGACATTTTCATTGCCCCACAAGGAAACCCCATACCTGCTAGTAGTCATCCTCTATTCCTCCCTCTCCTCAGCCCCTGGCAAATACTAATATGTTTTGTGTCTCTATTGATTTGCCTATTTCAGATATTTCATATAGATGGAATCATACAATATGTGACTTTTTATGTTTGGCTTATTTCAAGTAGCATAATGTTTTTGAGGTTGATTCATGTTGCAGCATGTATCAACACTTCTCTATTTGTGGCTGTATAATATTCCACTCTATGTGCATACCACACTTTGTTTATTATTTCATCCATTGATGGACACTTGTGTCCATCTTTTGGCTGTTGTGAGGAGTGTTGCTATGAACATCTATGTATAAGGATTTGTTGGAGTCCCCATTTCCAGTTCTTTTGAGTATAATACCTAGGAGTGAAATTGCTGGGTCATATGGTAGTTCTATGTTTTAAAAAAACACCTAGGTCATGGTTTCTTCACGTTCTTTGGATCCACTGTGTCCTTTTACTTCTCTGTGCCTTTGCGCATGCTGTTTCTCCTGCATATTATGTTTGTCTTCTCTTTTTCATCTGAAAAACTGGGTGTCCTTTGTATGCAGGTTCTGAGAAGCTGTCGCTTGGCTGTTGGGGGCCGGGAGTGCCCCGAAATTGCCTCTTTTGGCCCCTGGGGAGCACTAACATTTGTTTTCCTTCCTCTCAGTATGCAGTGGCTGGCTACCGGCTCCGTGTTGGCCTTGTCATGCTTCATTAGGATTGCTTTTGTTGCTACGTGCTGAGGTTTTCCCTGTTGCTAGGTTCTCTTTTGTTTCATATATATCTCACAATTTTTTTCCCCTGGCAAATAATCAGCACCCAATTAATTCTGAATTTCTCATTGTTTGCTCCAGCTGTCGAGCTCCTTGCATGAGCAAAGAGTGATTGTTCAATGTTTTCCCCATAATGAACTGTGAGAGTCTTCTGGGTCACTCCTGGTTTTGAGGAGAAGAGCGAGTGAGAGAGACAGAGACAGACAGGCACAGAGACACATGGAGAGATTGAGAGATAGAGACAAAGGGAAAAAGAAAGAGGGGAACAGAGAGACACAGAGGAAGGGAAAGAAATACAGAGAAAGAGGCAGAGGCACAAGCATAGGGATAAAAGGATTTGGAAGCAGACACACGTGCATCAAAGTCATAGTCACAGATGAACATACAGAGATGCAAAGAGAGAAACACACTTGCAAAGACACACACACACACACACACACACACACACACAGAGAGAGAGAGAGAGAGAGAGAGAGAGAGAGAGAGAGAGAGAGAGAGAGAGAGAAGTGAGAGGTCACCCAATACACACAGACTGAGAGAAAACACACCAAGATACACAGAAACACAGAAAGAGAGAAAGGGAGAGACACACAGAGACAGTGATAGAGAGAAAGAAAGACAGAAAGAAGCACACAATGAATCATTCTGTGTAGCCTCTCGAGTCTGTGTAGCATAACAATGACAAGAACTGACATTATTGAGCATCTACCACCTGCCTCATGCAATAACAGGAGCTGCTCAGGCATCACCTTCCTTAATACTCACAACCTCCTTGGGACTTCCCCATTCTCCAGGCAAGGAAACTGAAGCTCAGAACTCTTAGATAACATGTGCATGGCCACACTGCTGGAAAAAGGCAAGATAAAATTTGGAACTGAGGTTTCTCTGCCTCCAAAGCCCAAGTTCTTAACACTTATACTCTAGTGCTCCCCAGGAGATCTACACTTGGATATCAGCTCTGCTACTTAATAGCTATGCAGCCACAGGCAAGCTCCCTTATTTCTCTAGGCCAGCAATGTGGCTGGCTGGATTCCAGGGTCCTGCCTGTGCTCACTCCCTGTGCTCACCCGCTCTCTGAGTCCCAACCCAGGCTCTCCCAGATGGCGTTACTCAGATTCTGCTTCTGAGAATTTCCATGTCCTCTCCTTCTCTATGGGCCAGCCCCTCCATATTATTTGGAAACCCATTGGCACCCTCTCCCTTATTCTCTCTGCAAGACTTTTATTGTTATGTCAAGTTGCACGTTACCTTGAATAGGGAAAGAGGTGAGAGGTTTGTTCCTGGGAACCAGTAGTGTGTTGGCCTTGGGAAGAAGACGGCAGGCAATTTAGAGCCAAGATACATAGGGAGGCTGAGGCAGCTCCAGATTAGGTTAAGATACACAAACACAGGCATCCTGGAGCCCATGTCAGGTAGGACACCTTGTCTGCTTCTAGGGCACCATGGGTGTCAAAGAGGAGGGACGAACTCCTTCCTGCTTCTGTATCTTGGGTCGAGGTAGGTGTGACTTTGTTTCCACAATCCAGAAATGAATATTTGGTATATCACTAACATACAATATATTTTACTTATTTATCCAATTTGTCTGTCTCCCTCTCTGGAATATAACTCCATGAGGGCATAGATTTTTGCTATTTTTCTTTTTTAACTACTGAATCATCAGGGTCTGGTATGTCATAACTATTTCATAAATGTATGTTGAATGAATGCAAGCTAGAATGATTCTCAGACTCTCCTCTGGCTGAGGCTGGGTGGGGGAGGCTGTGGAAGCTGGGGGGTCCTCACAATCTCTTTCAAGAAAAACACTGCAGAAGCTGTGGTAAGCTTTTGAGCCATAACATCCGACTTCTATTTTAGAAAGCTGGCCCTGGGGGCTGCGTGGAAGGCAGACTGGGGGGCGGAGCTTTGAGGAGAGCAGGGTGTTATCTGACACCCCGAGGCTTCAAAGGCCTGCAAAAGTGCCATCAAAATGGGAAAATGCAGCTAACTTCAACAAAATTGTCAAGTTCACTAACTTTTTTATTTTTATTTTTTAGTTAAAATCTTGCTTGCTTGACTGGTTTTTTCCAAACTCCCAGAGCTCCCGGGAAAGTCAGTCAATATGGCATTATTGTCATTTGGGGAACAGTAGAGCTTTGAAAAATGCCTTTTGCATTCTGGATTTATGGAAACTGTTTGAACTGTGTGAGCCTTGAAGAGCACTTCGAAACAGTGTTTTGATTTTCTCAATAGTTTCCTGAGGATTATTAGAAATGAGAATTCAAGAGCCGGGATGGATTTTTCCCATAGGCTGCATGCTTGTCAAGAAGCATGATTTATCTGGGCATACTTCAATAAGGACTCATGGAGCAGGCAAAGGTGTCCATTCAGCAGTCTGAGGCAGCTCTTTCCTGAAGCTATGCGTCCACCCAGACTCAAACGCCAAAAAATCTGAGTGAGAGCTTGTTTCAAGGTGGGACACACTGCAGTTCAGCTTGCCGCTGGGTGGGTCACGGGTCTTTCACACCTGGGGTTGAGCCACTTCCACCCCCACCTTATACCTCCTACTATTGCACAGAGCCAGATCAGACAAGGTGAACTTCAAGCATCCACTAATCTTGTAATATTTGAGGATTTAGGGTTCAATGGCCAACTCATTATTTGAGTTCAGACCTTTCTAGTCAGTGCCCCAGATGGCTTTGGGAACCTGGAAGTGTGTGCAGTTGGCCAACGTCAGGGTCTGGGATTGTATAGGTCAGAGTGGAATGAGAGGGAGTGGAAAGAGAACCGCTTGCTGGTGCCTTTTATTTCTTCTCCAAGGAAGGCTGGGAAAAGTATCTCCAAGGGTATGATGGAATCTATGACTTTGCTGGCAGATGCTAATGAGAAAGTAGTGGGTGCCTGAGGCTCTGCCTGGGTCTTGGACATTGCCATCTCTAGGAAGCTGGCTTGGCATTTCATTTGCATCAGGAAATGAAAACTGTCTTCTCAGTAGACTTTCCAGCAGGTCCACACACATGCTGAAAGTTCACACTCTGAGATCTGTGCACACTGTGCCTTCCCCCTCAAATGCACGTGGCCCAAACCTACTTTCATTTTAAGATCCGGTTCAGGGGATCTTTGCTTTCCAGCAACAGAATTTGAGGCTGTGCCCACCTTCTGTATAGCCTATATCACACTGTAATTTTGCACGTGTCTGCCTCCCCAAGAAGACTTGAGGATGTGGGAAAGGTCTCATTCATTCTTGTAGCTTCAGAGCCAGAACAGGCTGGGTGAGTAGTGAGTGGTGGTTGAATTATATTGACCCATCTGGACTTGGAGTCCTGCAGACCTGAGTTTGAGTCTTTCCTCTATTGTTTTTACTTCTGTGCCTTTGGATAAGTCACCTGGAAAACCCTCTGGCATGTTTCCTTACTTCTGTACTGATCTGGTGAAGGCTGAGAAGATGACATGTTGGAATGGGCTCTTTAAGTTGGAAAACACCACATAGATAATACTTAATACTATATGCCAGATACAACTCTAACCACTTTCCATATACTAACTCTTTAAATTCTCACAACCCTATGAGCTGGTTACTACTGTTAGCATCCTCCCATCATACAGACATGGAAAGTGAAGCTCAGATATGAAGTCCCTTGCCTAAGATCACACAGCTAGAAAAAGTCACTCCCGAGATCTGAACCTGGATAAGGTGGCTCTAAAGTCTATGTACTATTTATTGAGTACCAACTACATGCCAAGCACTTTATTTCAGTGAATCATCATGGAAACCCAATCAGGTTTTATTTCTCTCATTTGAGAGATGAAGAAACTCAGACTCAGAGAGGTAAAGTAACCTTTTTAAGGTCACACAGCTTATAAGTGGCAGAGCTGGGATTCAGCTGACATGATTTTCCTATTGCTCTCCCCTTTCCCACTCTTTTAATTCTACTGCAGGGGAAGCAGAAGCCCAGAGAACAGAAATGTCTTCACAAAGCCATGTGACAAATGAGTGGTGGAGCCCTGGATGTAAACCCAGCTTTAGTTAACTATTGCTTTGTAACAAACATCTCTTGCCAAACCAGTGACTTGAAACTACCATGAATTTTTATTTCTCATGATTTGGTGAATTGATTGGCTAGCCCTCCTGCTGATTTTGCTGGGCTCACACATGTAGCTGTGTTCATTGGAAGGTTGGTGGTGTTGGGGGGTCCAAGCTGGTCTCGCTCACAGTCAGGCAGTTGGTTCTGGCCAGGGCTCCTTGGTTCCCCTCAATGTGACCTCTTATGCTCTCATTGGTAAGATCGGCTCCCTTACATGGCAGTCTCAGGGCACAAATGGGGTGAGAGCAGAAACTTCAAGGACTCTTAAGGTCTGGCCCAGAACTGGCACAGGCATCCCTTGCACTGACTTCTACTGGTCAAAGCAAGTCTCAGGCCAGCCTAGATTCAGGGGGCAGGAAACGTAGACACTGATTCTTGAAGGAGGATGGCAAAGTCACATTGTGAAAGAGCGGAGAGGTTGGGCCAGCCTTAGAAACAACCTTCCTGGTGCTCTCTGACGCCCAGCCCGGTGCCCTCTTTCCTCTCTATGCAGTTAGAGTTTTCCTTTCCTCTTCAGCCCATGTCTATTGCTAGGTCATTGGGCTAGATGACCTGGTTTCATGTGGCATGGGTTTTTTTTTCTTGAAAAACGAGTGCAGGGCTTAGAAAAACCTCAGCCTCCTGCAACTTGTCTTTCCCTTCCCAACCCTCTTGGTTTTGGGTGTTTCTGTGGATTTGGGCCACATTGGTGTCTGCCCTCTGCATAGCTGGCCTGGAAAGGCATTTACAGCTCTGATATCACACTCTGGGATGACCCAGCTTCACTCCATGGGCCTTTAACCCTGACCCTACACAAAGGGTGCTTTCTCAGCAAGTAAGGTACCTGGCAATACTCCAAGGGCCCCAAATGACAGAATGTTCCCAGCTAAGTGGGAAAAACTGCATCTGGAAGCACCAGAAATGGGGTTGAATATCCAGGGTAATAAAGAAAACTGTGCAAATCTTGGTTTACTTTTATTTTTAAGGTTGAGAGAAGCTCGAGCCCAGGGGGATGGCCAGTGGCAGAGTGTACACCTTGGACTGAGTTCAAATCAGCACAACTTTACTAAGTGCTTACCTCAGACCACGTAGGTCACCCACATACGGGAGCAAAGGTGTGTACCAAACGAGAAAGACTGTGTTTTAGGAAGTGTTTTTGTCACATGAGGGGGGCTGCTGTTTTGGCATGGAAGGTGAGGAGAGAAGACATGCAAACCATTAACCATGATGCACAACAAAATGGAGGAAACAATTCTGGTTCTAGGCCCAAAAGAACTGGAACCATGGTCTCTGAGAGACATTTACACGGCCATTTTCATATCAGCATTATTTATAATAGTCCAAAAGTGGAAGAAACCCAAGGATAAATGGACAAACCAACTATGGTATATACATACATATACACAATGGAATATTATTTAGCCCTAAAAAGGGAAATTCTGAGACATGCTACAAAATGAGTGAACCTTGAGGACATTATGCTAAGTGAAATCAATCAGTTACAAAAAAGACAAATACTGTAGGATTCCACTTATATGAGGTACGTAGAATAGTCAAATTCATAGAAACGGACAGTAGAGTGGTGGTTTTCAGGGGTTAGGGGTGGGGTATGGTGAGTTTGTGTTTAATGGAGAAAGAGTTTCAGTTTAGGAAGATGAAAATAGTTTCGGAGATGGATGGTGGCGATGGTTGCATAACAATGTGAATGTACCTAAAGATACTGAGCTGTACACTTAAAAATGCTTAAGATAGTATATTTTATGTTATGTGTATTTTACACACAAAAACCCAGGCGGGAGACCCTGGACAGAGGTGGGGCTTGGCACGCACAAAGCAGGTAAGAAAAGGCAAGTTCACCATTAGGAGTGTGAACGCTGAGGTGTTGTGGGCAATTTAAAAAATTGCTAAAATTAAAATAATTTTTTTTCTCAGAAGAAAGAAAAAGCAAGAACCACAGACACTTCCTTCCCCAACTATGGCTATATGGCATTAAGTTGTGAACAGTATATACACACTTTTTTAAATATCTAAAATCAACTGAAATCATGATGTATCTGCACAGCTGCAAGGAATTCAGTATATTGAAGAAAAGACAGCAAACTGAGGGCTAGAAAGAGAAGGCAGAGAGGTGACTGGTTGGAAAAGTAGCCGAGGTTCAGACCACGATGGGGCTTTTAAGCCTTGTTAAGTATTTTATGTTTGTAATAAGTACACCAATGTATTTAAACCATTGGAAAAAAGCTATCCTCTCAATGGACAGCCTAACTCTTTTTAAAAAAATTTATTTATTTTAATTAGTTTCAAGTATACAGTATATTGGTTAGACATGTAAATAGTTCATAAAATGATCCCCCCAATCGCTCCTTCTCTCCTCTGACCCTCCACCTAGCCACCATATTAATGCTCACTGCATTTCCTATGCCGTGCTCCCCATCCCTGTGACCATCCATCAGCTAATAATTTGTACTTCTTTAACCCTTCACCCCATTCTTCCAGCCTCCCAACCCCCCTCCCCTCAATCCATCACCAAATTGTCTACTAAATTTGTGAGTCTGTTTTTGATTAGTTTGTTCTTTTTATTCCTTAGATTCCGCATATAAGTGAAATCATATAGTGTTTATCTTTCTGTGTCTGACTTAAATACCTTCTAGGTCCATCAAAGCAATATCTTTTTCCATCCCCTTCCTTTTTGTCTGTGTGTGTTTTTCAATATGAAGTGAGTCTCTTGTAGGTAGCATGCAGGGGTCTTGTTTTCTTATCCATTCATTCACTCTTTTAGTTGGAGCACTTGATTCTTTTCCATTTGAAGTACTTATTGATAGGAATGTAGTTGTTACCATTCTTTATTCTTGTTTTTGATATATGTTTTTTCTTCTTAAAGAAATCCCTCCAACATTTCCTGTAATACTGGCTTGGTGGTGGTAAATTCCTTTAGGTTATTTTTGTCTGGGAAACTCTTTATTGTCCTTCAACTCTAAATGATAGCTTTGCTGGATAAATTATTACTGGTTATAGATC
>NW_011888831.1:1252906-1253410 GCF_000151845.1 Pteropus vampyrus
AAATTCCTTTAGGTTATTTTTGTCTGGGAAACTCTTTATTGTCCTTCAACTCTAAATGATAGCTTTGCTGGATAAATTATTACTGGTTATAGATCTTGAGTCTTCATCTTGTCGAATATTTTTGCCAAACCCTTCTGTCCTGCATAGTTTCTTTTGAGAAATCATCTGCCAGTCTTATGGGTGTTCCCTTACAAGTAACTATCTGTTTTTTTTCTTGCTGCTTTTAATATTCTTTCTTTGTATTTAACCTTTGGCATTTTAATTATGATGTGTCTTGGTGTGGGCCTCTTTGGGTTCATTTTTCTTGGGACTCTCTGGGGTTGTATGTCTATTTCCTTCACCAGACAAGGGAAGTTTTCCATCATTATTTCTTCAAATAGCTGTTCAACAACTTGTCTTTCTTCTGGTACGCTGACGACACAGATATTTTTATGTTTAATAGTGTCCCATAGGCTCCTTAAATTTTTTTTATAGTCTTGGCTTCTTTTTTCTTGACATTCTGAT
>NW_011888831.1:1253460-1283319 GCF_000151845.1 Pteropus vampyrus
GATTGCCCTGGCCTTTCCCATCCTCTAGATAGGTCATTTGATCCTCTTCTTTATTCACTTTGTTCATTCCTTTATTTTTTTGCATTTAATATACTTCTCATCTCAGATAATGTGTTCTTCATTTCAGACTGGTTCTCTCTTATAATTTCCATTTCCATTTTTATGTTTTTTACCTCTTTGTTGAAGTTCTCACTGAATTTATCTACACTTTCCGTAAGTTCATTGAGCATCTTAATAACCAGTGTTTTGAACTCTGCATCTGTTAGATTGCTTGACTCCATTATTCCTGGATTCCTTTTCTTTTCTCTCATATGGTTTCTGCTTCTTTGTCTTCCCATTTTGGCTGCCTTTCCATGACTGTTTCTATGTACTAAGCAAAACTCCTAAAGTCTGCTGGTCTTATTAGTGTGGATTCGTGAAGTAGGTGTCCAGTGGCACAGTCCTGAGAGGGGTTCAGCTGCAGGGCAAATTTAGCCTCAGTCTCTGCCCCTCCGGGGCCACCTGTTAAGATTCAGCAAGTAATCCACAGATGCTGTGCTTATAGTTGCCTCAAAAGGCCACACCAGAAACTGAGGCCAGCTGCCTCCAGTGTGAGTCTAGGTGCTGCTCAGCAAGGAGCACCTGATTCACTGAAGATATACCTGGATGTGGCTTGGGTGAGGCCACGAGTTGGGAGACGCAGGATTTCAGGGAATCTTCTGGGCTGAGTGAACTTTCTTATTCAGTTTGATGACGTCTAGGCTATGGCGGCACTGTGTTTGTGCACTAGGAGCGGGGAGGGCTCAACAAAGAACAATGGATTCCACCGGCACTTCTCTACCGAGCTAGTTTTGCCTCGGCCCTCACTCTGACAATGTCTCCCTGTAAGTCCCTGGTGCCCCCTGTGCACAGCCGAATTGGCACTGGTGCTCAGAGCAAGCAGGTCTGTCACCATGAAAGTTTGCTTGCGGACATGGCCACTTTAAGAGGTGTCTGCTGCTGCCACTGCCGCTGCCTCCGTTTCAGTTGCTCGAGACTGGGCAACCCCACGTCCTCGCCCCATCCTACCTTCTGCCATTGCAGGGTGCTTTCATGGATTTCTCCCTAGTTGTATGGCTTGTTCATCTAGATCCCAGGTGATTTTTATTTGCTGTTTGCTCCTTGTTTCCATCACAGCTTTGATTTGGTAGCCAGGGGGATGAACAGAGCCTCTATCATCTATACTATTTTTTCCCTCCCTCTTTTTTTTTTTAATCAGAGAGTTTGGGAAACAATTTTGAATCCATGATAATGTGTTAACAACTTTAATATTCTATGTTTCTCTAAGCCATAGGGACATGGAGGGGAGTCAGTATTAATGGTTATTAATGACTATTAAGAGCACAGTTTCTAGAATCAGAGATATAAAAGTTGGCATTCTAGCTCAATCGTTTACATAATGTACGACTTTGAGAAAATTGCTTAGTCTCTAAGAATCTCTATTAGCCCATCTGTAAAATGGGGACAATAATACCTCTTAGAGCTTTTTAAAGGATATATTAATTTTCCATGCTGCATGGCAAGTGATCATAAACTTAGAGGCTTATAACAAAACATATTTATCATAGCTTCTGTGAATCAAGAATTTGAGTATAGCTTGGTTGGGTCCTCTGCTTAGGATCTTTCAGATTGCAATCAAGGTATCAGCCAGGACTGGGTTCTCATCAGAGGCTTGCCTGGAGCAGGATCTGCTTCCAAACTCTCTTAAGTTGTTGGCAGAATTAATTTCCTCATAGCTGTAGGATTTATGGCAGCTCACTTCTTCAAAGCCAAAAATGGGGAGGAAGGAGGAGGAGAGAGACTCCGGCGAAAGAAATGTTATAATCTTATGTAATAACGTATGAATTATTACAAACATCACATCCCCTTTGCTGTATAATGGATAGAAGCAAGTCCCAGATCCTGCCCACACTCAAGGGGAGGAGCTTACACAAAGGCATGACTACCAGAAGCGGGGTGGTCATGGTGGGAAGCACCTTAAAATCTGTACACCTTGATTATCTGGTAGAATCATGTACATGAAAGAGTTTAGCCTGGTGCCCAGCATACAGAGAACTTACTCAAGTCTATTAACTGTTATCATTAGCATATTATTTGAGGACAATGTGATAGACCATTTCTGTGGTTTGGGTAACAAAAACACACTGGATGTACTATAAACACTTTTAGGAAAAAATAGACATGTAAGTATGTTTTCAGTGAATCAAACAATAAAAGCCAACCTCCACCTTCTCCCCTGTGGGGATTCTTGCCCATAGGATGTGTCTCTCTCTGAGGTGTGCCACATTGAGATACTCTTTAATTGGGCATCTTCAAATGTTTCATTGTCCTAATCGGAATATTGGGTAGCTAGGAGGTCAGTATTTAGGATCTCTTTGCCTTCATCAGTGTGGCTTATAACCTACAGTGATGGCCATGTTTTGCTGTTTCTTTATCCGAAAGTTTTCATTTAAGATTAAAAAAAAAAAAATTCCTTGGTAATGAAGGGAGTTTATGAAGAACAATGCCCAAACCCTAGGAAGGGGTAAATGTTTTCTAGCTGTTTTGTGAAGAGCGTTGCACATTCTGCATCCTACTACCCTGCTTTGTTCTTCATCTGCCAGCTCAGACCCCCCAAATGTTAGTGGACAATTGAAACCTTCACTTTATTTCAAAAAGCATTAAAAAATTATGCACAAATTGAGAGGTGGGTGGATAAGCAAATCATTGAAGCCTAAGAGAGTGTGAATTATCTGGTTAGAATTAAGGAGGTTTAGGGAAGATGATGGGGAGAAAAAGAAAGAGGACCAGTATCTATCAAACCTCTACTATGTGCTGAAACCCTGATAGGCACTTTTCATAGCTTCGTCATTTAATTCTCACAGCTATCTTGTGAGTTAGGAAATAAATACTAGTCTCGTAAAACTGTTGAAACCCAGGCCCAAAGTCAAAACTGTTAATTAGTTGGGGAATAAGGACCTGGAATTAGTCTAGATGACTCTAAGGTCAGCATTCTGCTCATTCCATCCTATTCATGCTGCTTCTGCTGTGGACTTAACCCATGAGCCACAGCCAGCCACCAAAGTCTCCTGAGAAGGGGTGACATGGTCAGAAATGAGTTTTCAGAAGAAGTTTCTGGCCTTAGGGCAGCTTATAGATGGCTGATAGATGGGAATGGGAGTGTCCAGAGAGAGAGACTAGTTCTGAGATTGTTCTGTTGGCTCAGTAAAAAAAACGATGCCTGAACCAGGGCAGAGGCAACTAGGAAAGGGAGGGGAGAGTGTATTAATCACATATATATACTATGTATTTTAGCTGTTAAGAACCACACTCAGAGAGAGAAAATACCATTGCCATTTTATAGATAAGGGCGTCGAAGTAACTTGGCCAAAGCCAGGATCTGATCCTGGTTTATTCTGACTCCAGAGCTCCTTGCAGTTTCCTTTCCATCTCTTCTCACACTGTGCTAGTTCTTGTGTGGTGGGTGACAGTTTGCTTCTGGGTGTGAGGATAAGGGAAAGGGGGATGAGCTTTTAAGGTTGAAGCCCTGGTATCAGAGGCCTTCCTTTGAGAGAGACAAGTCAGGATGGAGCAGGTTTGGAATGCGCAGAGGGGTCCTAGTGGCAGCACTAAGTCCGTGGTGGACTTTGGGTCCTGAAGCTTGGAGATTTTGTGTGTGGGTGTGAGTGTGAGAGTCTCTGGAATAAACCTGATCTCTGAAACAAAAGGAGTGAAGAGATGAGGAAGGGAAGGAGAGATTAGAGAGAGGGGAGGAAGAGAAAAGAGTCGAGGAGAGAAGAGGTGAAGAGAGATGCTACGAGGCCCTCATGGAGGCCAGTGCCCCTGGGTCAAAGGGAGGAGGGAGATATGTGAAGGAGACGGAGGGTGGAGGCGAGTGAGGTGCAGGTGTGTAAGATGGAGGAGAGGCAGGGAGAAGGCAAACAGGGAAGTCAGGCCAGGAAATAGAGAGAGAAGGTGATTGCAGTCAAAGTTGCAGAGAGTAAAGGAGGATGAGGCAGAGTGGATTTCTCCCGATCGACCGTGGGTGGCTGGCAGGGTGGGTCACCTTGGAGAGCCGGTGAGGAAGATGGGCTGTGGCACTGTGCAGATGCCTGGGGTGGAGACTGCACTGGAGCTTCTTCAAAAGGTCTTCCATGAGGACTCAAACAAGGACTATACAGACGTCTTTGTGTGCAAGTTATTTTTGCTGTTAACCCACGTGGTCGCGCCTGGTAATTATAGGGTAAAAGAAATTAAGAAAGACATAATTTCTCCCCATCAAAGCTTGACTGTTTTACATCTCCACCTCACACTGGCAGCCAGGCTTTCTGCCTTCACAGGTGCCACTTTGATTTCAGTCACGTAGGAAAGGAATTTGAAACACTTTCAAAGTGATTAAAGCGAGGATGCTATTGCAAATTTGGGCTAAATGCAATAATCACATTAACTGTTTATGGTCAGGGGGCTTTCTGGAAGAAGTCCCTGTGTGAGTGGGGCAATGGGGCTGGGGCTAGTCAGGGCAGTGATGGCAGAGGTGGCGATGGCATTGCAGGTGCAGATGGGAGTGGGCCCAGCTAATCGTAATAATAGTCATTATTATTATTACAGCTACTGTTTACCGAGCATTTACTACTTACCCAGTGTTCTCTTTAACCGTCACTAAAGCCTCATCTCATGGGAGCTGTGATTCTCATAGTAAGGAAACTGAGGTCCAGAGAAATTCAGTTTCATTCAAAATACACACCTGGGAAGTGGCAGAGTTGGATGTGTAGTCAGTCCTGTCCCATTATGTAAACCACCCAACTGTCCTATATGGCATCCCAAGATGTCCCTTTTTCACGTTTAGCAAAATAGACCTGGAAGGAGCAGGTGGGACCCTGGCTTCTTATTTCTCCAATGTTCTTGGACATGAGGAAATTTGAGCAGCTCACTCCCTCCATGGGGGCAGAGGGTGCAGCTCCAAAGGCTCAGGGAGAGAGATAGAGGCTGAAAGTGCCATCCAGAGGAAAGATGGAGAAAATTCACGGAATGAAGGGTCAGGTGACAGGGTCCATGAGGAGGTCCAGGAGGGCTGATGTGATGTGGCTCCATCTTCCTCTCTGGTGGGATCCTGCCATGAGCATGGTGATGGCTTCTCCACCCTCAGCAATGCTGAGCTCTGGCTGCGGGTCACAGGAGCTTTTCTGCTACACCATGTCCTTGCCATATTGGGATCAAATCCACACATCTGTCTCCTTCGTTGACATGTCCGAGCACCACAGTTTTCTGAGATGAGTAGGAGTCTTGGGTGCCTTCAAAAGTGACTTCAGTTTTCCTTCTAAACCTGCTTGGTGGGCTGGTTTTCCCTTCTCCTAAGGAGATCCACATTTCTTTGCTCACATTTGGATCCTAAAAAGTCCTCTGCTCATCTCTGCCCCCAACACAGTCTCTGTTCAGGAATTAGGATGTCCAGTCTGGGGTAACACCCAAAGCTCCTCAATGTATTTAAAGATCTCAATCAGGAAAAGGATTTGGGAGAGATTTTTTTTTTTACTCTCCATATTAGTTTCCAATTTCTGCTGTAACAAATCATCACCAACATAATGGCCTAACTCAACATAACTTCATTATCTTACAGTTCAGAAGTCTAAAATGGGTTGGCAGGATTGCATTCCTAGTGGAGGCTCTAGGGAAGAATTTGTTTCCTTGCCTTCTCTAGTTTCTAGAGACTGTCCACATTCCTTGGCTGGTGTCCCACATCACTCTGACCTTTGCTTCCATTGTCACATCTCTTTCTCTCTGGTGCATGCTTTCCTGGCAGTGAATTCCTTACTTTTAGCATCTTTCACAATGTAAATACACGAAGACTTTTCCAAATATTTCTCTTAACAGTTCTTTTCTCAATTTCTCTCATTTTACTATGAACAGTGAGAAGAAACCAGGCTGCACCTTCAACACTATGCTTGGAAAGCTCAACTACGCATGCAAGTTCATCATTTAAAGTTCTGCTTTAAAGTCACACAACTGTAGGACACAAGTCAGTGATGCCGTCTGCCACTATATAGTAAATATACCCTTTCCTCCAGTTTCCAATAATATGTTCCTTCTTTCCTCCTGAGCCTTCACTAGAAGCATCTTTAACATTCATATTCCTGCCAACAGTCTGCTCATGATGATTTAAGTGTTCTCTGAGATGATAAAGATTTTCTCACCCTGCTCCTCACTTCCTCCTAGATCCATATTTCTACTCATGGTCAGTTCAAGACAATCTTGGCTTTTTCTACCATGCCCTTCAATATTCTTCTATCCTCTGCCCACCGTCCAGTTCCAAAGCCACTTCAATATTTTTGGGTATTTGTTACGGAAGCATCCCACTTTCAGGCACCAAAATCTGTTTCAGACAGAGTTCAAGCAGAGAGACAGAACCAGTAGTAGTTATATAGTTATATATTAAGAGGTTTATTGGCTTCTGTAATAGTAGGGCTAGGTAGGCAAGGCTGGAATCCATAGGGCAGGTGATCAGGGGGGCAGGGGGTAACTTGCTGGCATGAACTCTCTGCTCTCTGTGCATGGAATTCCTTCTTTAGGGAAGTGTCAGCACTGATCTTAAGGCATTTAGCTGATGGAATCAGGCCCATTCAGATTATCAAGGACCATATCCCTTAAAGTCAATTGATTATGGACTTTAATCATGGCTACAAAATACCTTCACAGCAATGTCTCAATTAGTATCTGATTGAAAAACTGAGGATTATCAATTTAGCTAGGCTAGCTAAGTTGATGCCTAAACCTGACAGTCATACTCCCATTCTACCCTCATCTCACTAGCTAATGAAGCTCTTGAGCAGGGCCAGGAGGTGTGGACTGGGGCAAGATAAGAGGTCAGAGGGTGGGAATGGTTTTTATGATGGTGGCAGTGGGGGCGATGTCTAGCAATTATGTCCGCTGGTGTTGGCTGCTTTTTACAGCTGGCCCTTTCTCACCTGGGTGCTTTTGAGTGTTTTTAGATCCCTGATACCATCAAACTTTGCTGGATAATGCTCCATAACAAATGGCTCAAAACTCAGAGGCTTAAAAACCAGGGTTTATTCTCACAGTTGTGGGTCTGCAGGTTGACTGTGATTGTTAACACAGACTGTGCTTAGTTGGTTAGTCAGCTTAAGGCCATGAGTCTGGTTCATGGCTCCTCCATAGTCATTCTGGGGCCCAAGCCCAGCTTCAGTGGCCACCTGGGCATGTTCTCCCAATGGTGGAAGGCAGGAGGGCAAGTCTAACTGAGCAAGCACACTTGTGGTTCCTACTTCAGTAACACACCTTTGGCCATAGCAAGTCACTGGCCTAGCTCAAAGTTGAGTGGTTTAACAGTTGGCTCTGTTCACCATGAAGCCAGAGACAGAGAGTGACTGTACCACTCTATTATAAAGGAGAGAATAACTGAGACCTATAATTCAGTATATCTCCCTAGTCTCAATTCTGGGGTCTCTCTTACCAGCCCCTCTCTGAGGGGCAGTTATGGTATCCCTTTGGCTTCCAATTCCTGGTAATCTTCTTTCTCACAGACTATCTTTGGGGCCCCATTGTCCCTAGAGGGACAGCTCTCTTGGGGGAATTTCTTTCAAGACCATTCTGAGCCATCTTGCCTTAGCTCTCTACATTACTGCCACTGTCCACTTCAGTCAACCTTTTGCCCTTTAGCTTGTTCAGACCCGAGTCAGACACCAACCCACTGTGTCCTCAAGTTCCATGGGGATGTGTAGCAGGTAGTCTTGAAGGCCCTTTCACTAGCAACTCCAGTCCCTTTTTCAAGAGATCCCTTGGGTCTTCATGCCTGGCAGGGGTTCCTTTTGCGCAAGAAGGATCAATTGCCAAGTTTGGGGTACGTGGTCTTTTTCTTCCAGTCACAGTCCTTTTTCTCTTTTCAGCCCCCGTGCTGCCTGCTTTTTGCTGTACACTGCATTTGTGTTCAGCGATGAGACATTTCCTGTCAGCTCCGTTGTGCTCCACTGAGCTGGGCGTTGTGTGAGCTGTTCATTAAGATTGCCTATTATTTCAGATTCCCTTCACTCAGGACAATTTATTCTCCTGCTGAAAGATCAGAATCATTGCTCCCCCAAGCCTCAAGTCCAGAGGCTTTGGCCACATGGGCACGTAGGATTAGGGTGACAGGTCCTGGCTGGTGTCTAGAGGTGTGGTTTCCACCACATCCCACAGAGGATTAGTCTGGGCAATCACAAGGGTGAGTGTGAACACTGATTACATCTGCAGGTACCAGCCAAATGAAATGAAGTGTAACTATATAATGTTAGGCAAATTTAAAGGATTGTTATTTGTACTGGGCCAGATCTCTACTTCCCAGCATAGAAGAGTGACCTCTGAGGTCAAATCCAAATTGCCTGTTTTATGCTTCTGTGAATCCAAGTACAATACAAGAAAGCTTTCAGCTGAAGAAGCGGGTCCTGCGGCCAGCCATCTGAGCCTCTTTACTGTTCCCCACCATTAAGCCCCCTCTAAGTGGCGGCCTAGTGTGGCCCAGCTGGGTAACTTGCCTCTTTCATCTGTGACAGGAGGAGAGGCTGATCATCCCTTAAGGGAGAGAAGAAGGCTCATGTGGCTTTCTACCCTGCTTCTGAGGTTGGAAAGCTCCATGGCTCAGCAGGCGCTGCTATTCTCATTAGGGGACAGTCTGCTAATGGCCTCATCTTGCCTGAACTAGCCTACTCATCCTTCAGGTCCAATGAGGAATAATCCTTGCTGAAGCCTCCTCACTGATGTGGATGTGTCTTCCTCTGGGCTGCCACAGTGTTTGCTCAACTGTTTGCTGTGACACGTGCCACATGGTGTTGTAGTTACTTGTGTGTTTATCTGCTTCTCCTTCCAAGCTGAGAGCAACTCCAGGCCTGGCTCTGATGTATCTCTGGGTCTTGTGATGCATAGCAGAAGCTCAGTGAATGCTAGCTGAAGAGGATGAGATGAAAGGAGAGGAAAAAAACATCTCCTTTCCCTTCAGCATCCAAGGGGTCTAACCTGACTTCTAGGCGAGGCTGAAATGCAGCCTGGTTGCAGGGTTTTTGTGGCAATGCCAGATGGCTGGGTATTTGGCAACAGCTTTGAAGTAATTAATCAGACATTGTTCTTTGTCCAGTGGCGCTGCTCCTCAGCCCATGGCATCACATCTTCACTTGCTTGGTGGCGAAGCAGAGGTCTCACAGAATTGACTGGTAGACGACTGCCTCAATTAGGCAACATAATCTGCTAGATGGAACATTCTGGCAGAAAAAAAATCTATCAAGTCATTCAAATGATGAGCTGACACTTTAAAAAAAATTGTTTTGATTCCCTCCAGAAGTTCATTTCATAGGGCCAATAGTGGTATGTGCAGCTGCCTGAGGAGAGCTGCATGTGAATTCACAGGAGGCAGGAGCAAAATACCCTGTGGTGCTTTGGGCATCAGTCAGAACATTGGAGTTCCAGTATTGCTTTGTGATCTTGAGCGATTCCTTTTCTACTATGGACCTCAGTTTCCCTACTGTGGAGTGGAGTGGTTACGAGTATGGAATTTTAGGCCACATTGCCTGACTTTAGATTCCAGCTTGCTGCTTCCTAGTAGTCAGACCATCAGAAAGTTACTTTTTATGAAAAATGGGGCCAATAATAACAGATCTACTTCATAGGATTATAGAGAGGGTACACAAATTAATATATGCAAAGTGCTTAGAACAGTGCCGGCACATAACGAGTGCTATGTAAATGTTTATTGTAGGTATCTTTTCCATCATCATCATTGTCACCACCATCAGACTAGGTCATTAGTTCCACACGTGGGTGTCTAGACTGGGGCTGGTCTGTGAAGGCAGCTGTTACCAGCTACTCAAAGTGAGAACCAAATATCCATGTAACATGTGTGTAATGTTACCAACACTTCTATCTATGGAAGATTAGCCTTTTTTTTTTTTTAAATGATGCCTTCCTACTTTTTTAGTGTCAAAATGCCATTCTTAAATGAAATACTAATAATTTTAGATGTTAAAAAAAAGTCTTATCAGGCAAAACAAGAAGCTGGTGGTCACGTAGAGGGTCTTAGACATTACTTAGTCCAGTGTTCTCATCCTGTGAGTGAGGAGGCTTTGATCAGAGGGCAAGTGACTTGGCCAGGATCATGAGACAGAGTGTCAACACACTGAGGATCCAAAGGAAAGGGAGGAAGTGATTATGAAAACCAAGAGAAATTCTCAAATTATCAGTATGTCAGAAAGTGTCACTAGGAGAAATTGTAAAAGTTTAGGTCAATCCCATTGAACTTTACTGAGCACCAGTTAAGACCACATCACATTATAACAAACATTAGTCTGACTCCTGCTGCCACCTCCCTGCCCCACAACGCCAACATTGGTTGTGTACTTATAAAGAGCCAGACATGGTGCTAAACACTTCACGTGGATTATCTCACCCTTTTCTCAAAAGTGGAAGATATGCACCAACAGCCCCATTTTACAGAGGTAAAAATGAGACTTGGAAAAGTGCAATAACTTGCTCATGGTCACATAGTCAGAGGTGTAGCAGAGAGAAACCCAGGTTTGGCTTCAAAGTCAGGCTTTCAACCTTCATATTATGCTGCCATCAGAGGCACTTGGTGTGAGCTCCAGCTATACCCCAAATTGGTAATTAAGTGTGCGTTAATGTGTGTGATTACTCCATTCATGTCTGCGCCCAGTAGCTCTCCAGGGGAACAGAGAGTGAGTGCCTTTTGCTCATCTCTTCTCTTTAGCATCTAGCACAGTGCCTTGCACAGAGTAACTGCTCACTGAATACTTATTAACTAAATGACCTACTGACTGACTGAATGAATGTGTTGAAAATCATCTAGGGAAGCTGGTTAAACATTGGAACTCAACCCCTACTCAACCCCAAGATTCTAACACAGGAGTTTGGAAGGGGCATACGAATCTGCCTGTTTGTTGCCCATGACCCACAAACTGCCCTCTGAGAAATCCAGGGATAAGGAAGTGGAGTTTTCTGATCATCCAGAGGTGGAAAAGTTGGTACTTTATTCTGTGGGCAAGGGGAACCACTAAAGTTGCCTCAGGAGTGGAAGGGAAGCCACCCAGAGCTGGGCTTTATAAAAATTGCCTGATGGCTGTACTTGTCTCCTTGCCTAGTCATGCTTCTCCCCACTCCTGCCCACCTTTTTATTCGTGTGTGTCAACAAGACTGATGCCAAACAAGGATGATTCATAACAAATCGTCAGGCTGCAGCATGGAGCGGCTGGTTCACTTCCAGCCTTTTGTTGCCTTTTTGACAGCAGGCGGGCCATTAGGGGCTCCCTGCCCTTCTGAAATGGCTTGTTAGTGCATTTAAGCCCTTTGTACGAGGCTCTCTGAGGCTCTCCTCTGCCGTAATTGGGCCTTCACTCTATTGCACTTCCTGGCCACAGAGCTTGTTAGCTGTCAGGCAAGGCTGTGAATTTGTGGAATGGCCAGCGAGGCTCATTTTTCACAGTTGATCTGCCTTGCGAGCACCCCCACGAAAGGGCTCCAACAACCCAGAAATGTGCCAGATTGTGGAGAAGAGAGGAGTTAGGGTTCACCTTGGGAATGGGGTCCATGACACAATGGAGCCCTCACCCCTGGGGTTTCTACAGAGCTCGGTTCTGTTCCATGCACATTTGATGAATGTCTGTGTTTTAGGGCTGAGTTTGCCGCCCAGCACTCCACAAGGTTACCACAATGGAACAATAACAGCTTCTTCCAGTCCCTGTATATTTTTTAGAAGGAGGCTCATTTGAACAGTTTGTAAGCATGAGGGGAATAACCCTACTAGAATGTGGGTGGCAGCAGTGTTGGAATTAGAACCCAGCTCATCTGCTGCCCAGTAGAGAAAGTTCATGCTTTCATGGTCCCAGCTCAGTGACAGAGGAAACACTGAGGAGCTCTGCCAGTTGGAGGTTCTACATCTCAAATTTTAGGAAAAGACTCCATGTGCTTTCCTTTCTGTCTCTTTGCTGATGTTACTGAAGTGACATCTAGGCTCTGCAAAGCTGCCTTGGACCAGGGACTTAGGTAAAAAGTGTATTTAAGAGAATGAAAAGAATCTTTGTCAAAAGAGAGTAGAAAGAAATTTGCAAGAGGAAAAGAAGACAGGAAGCTTCTGCATCCTCAGATTTGCCAGTGTCATTGCAGACTTGAGCTAGGACAGATGCAGAGAGATCGCAGGAACAGAACAAAGAGCAATGGGCAGAGGTTGGGCACACAGTCTCAGGGGAGGGTGAGGCGAGCCAGGAGAATAGGTATTTATAATCAGACTTTGCTTGTATTTTTTTCTTGTTCTCTGTGCCCACCACTGTGAGCATCTTACAATCTAGATCCATATTCTGCCCTTCTCTGGCCTGTTCTATGCCTCAGGAATCTGACCCCTATAGAGGACATCACCCACTGGTCCCTTGTTGACTATCTATCTGTTGGGTTTGGTCAGTGAGGCAGCAATAGAAGATTGGAAAGCATGGAGAGAGTGAGAGAAGATGGAGTGTGTCTCTCCCAGACCGTCCCTGCTTTGGCCAACATTTCTGGGAGTTGCTAGATCCTTCCATGTCCTGTCTGGTGGCCCTTTTCAATGACTTCAACTCTCACTGGGTTCCAGTAACCTCTTTCCTCCCTCTGCCCCTTTAGGTTCATGGGTGATAATGTCTTCCACTATTGTTAGACTTTGATGCCTTATCATTCCCAACCACAGTGCCAGAGAAATCCCTTTAGTTGGGCCTCTTCCTTTGAGTCATCTGAGATGGATTCTGTGACCACTGAGACTTAACTGATACTAAGCTCTTGTTCCCTGGGCCTTCTCATCTTGGCTATGGCTTTGTTCCTCAGATAATGAGCTGGGTCTGACTTGCTCTGACCTTGGGGGAAATTCTTGGCACAAAGAAGGGATAGCATGGAAGCTGTGTGGAAAAAGAGAGGCTTATGGAGGAGAGCTGGTGGGAGAAGCCTTGAAGCCAGCCCTCAGGGCCAGGCTCAGTGAGGTCTTCAGAGCACTTCTCGAGAGGGGGCTGTGTGGTACCCTGTTTTTGGTGGGCCTGGTTGTCATAACCGAAGATCCTTTTGATAGAGGAAGGCCCAGATCAAACAACCTTGTGGAAAAGACACAGCAGGTATTTACAATGTCAGAGTGATATTTATGATAAGAAAACCAGAGACCTATTGAAGAATTTTGATGTGGGAAACATTTCCCTTGAGGCCAGAAGAACATTATAAGCAATTAAGGCTGAAATTGAGAAATGGCAGGTATGTGAGGCCTATAAAGTGGTTTGTCTATGGGATGGCTTGATTGGGAGGGCCACTAGGAGCAAAATCTCCTGTCTTGAATGAAAATTCTAAGGAGTGACTCATGTGGAGGCCAAATGAATCAAAGATCCAGAAAGTTCTTGGGCCAGAGGTATGGAAGGTGTGTCACCTGTGATATATGACAGCATCTGCTTAAGGGAGAAGAAAGCCAAGAATGAAGGAAATATACTTCTCTCCCTCATCCTACCTATCCTCTTACCTAGTGTGGCCAGGCACTGGGACACATGATCCAGCTGTAGACATTGACACTGAAGGTTCACTTGGGAGACCTAGCCCAGAATCTGATGGGCACAGCAAACTTGGTCTTGACTTTGTCAACTTGGACTGAAGTTTCTACAAGGAGGTACTAAATACTTTAACATTTTTTTCTTATGTCTGATGAACTCAATGTCAACCATATTCAAGAGGAAAACTTGTTGGCCTCCAAGTACATTCCAGCCTTAATTGTTAGAAAGTATTTTGTGTTACCAAGTTACCAAATATTTGTTCGTTAGCTATCTGGAATGACCTAGAATAGACTGGGATTGATGACAGCAAATTCAAATGGTTGTTGCTTTATAGAAGGAATTCTTTTTTTGGCCAAGTTGGTGGTAAAACAAATTTCTGTAAAGTGAATCCTAATATCCCATTATGTTCTATTATTAAGTCAGAGATGTATTATTATGAGGATTTAATGATCATTCATTGTGTAGACATACAAAGAGGGTAACAATATAATGAATGTAGGGCACTGATGGACTTTCTACAGACTGTTGCAGAGTTCTCAGGGCAGTGGCCACTGACATCTGAGGTTTTAAACTGAAAGGAGAGCAAGACACACTCACCACCACAGATGTGGGTCCTTTTCTGAGCTATGATATGCTTTACCAGTAAAGACCAGAAGAGACATTTAGAGAAGGACAATGGCAGAATCCATTACCCTGATAGATTTCTGATTTCCGGATTGTGAGGCTCCTTTCTCACAAAGGCCCTTGCCAAGTCCCAGATGAGAAATGTCTTCATAGCACAACTTATACCAAATCTATTAGGAAGTGTAAGAATTACCTTCAAAGTACTGTCATTAAGTCATATCACATTCTTGTTTCTCTAATAATTGAACACATAATTTTTGAGTGACTATTATATTGTACAAGTTGCTGGAGATATAATAGAGAACAATAAAGATATCTACCTTCAGGGAATTTATATTCTGGAGACACAGATGAAAAAAAATGAATAGGTATATTCATTAATATAATAGCAGGCAATAAGTGCACTGAAGAAAAGTGAAGCAAGAATGATAGGAATTGTTGCTATTTTAGATGCAGTGGTCAGAGAAGTCTCATCTGAGGAGGGACTATGAAGCAAGCCACGAGAATTGCATAAGAGAACATTCTGAGCAAAGAGAACAGCAAGGACAAAGGGCTTAATGTGGGAGCCTGCTTAGTTTGTTTAAGGATGGACAGGAAGGTAGTGCAACTGGAATAAGATGAACAAGGCCCGGAGTAGGAGGCAACAAAGTCAGAGAGACGATATTGCTTTCCAGCCCTTTGCTATTTAACTCTTTAAATCCTGACTATTAGCATTCCCCCCTACCCCCATTTTTCTAGAAACTCCTTGATTCCATATTAGCAGCTTCTGGAGATATGCTCACTTCTGGGTAGGTATGGGGTCTAATAGCGCTGGATTGCAGTACCACCTGTCACAAGCAGTCACCACTAGTGCAAGTAATGCCTTCAGTTCTCTCATTCCCTACACTTTGAAGCCACAAACATTTATTGAGTGGGACCCAGGGGCCAGGCACTACACAGGTTGCTGGGCTACAACAGTAAGTTAGACATCATCTGGTGGAGTTGAAATTCAGGGCTCCAGTGAAGTGACCCATGTAATGACTGACTTCTGGCTCTGATAAAACAGACCAGGCTGGTGTTCTGTCTGCTCTGTTCTGCTCTTAGGGACAAAGCAGACTCTGTCCCACATCTTCCTCCTTCCACAGCCTGAGCCACAGACCATCTCCCAATCTAGTTAAGGCCTCTCTGCAAACTTGGCTGCATGACATTGTTTTTTTGGTTGAAGTTATCCTTCTGGAAAAGCTCCCTCGTGATGTTTCTAAGAGGCTGTGGAAAAGAACAATCTTTCCTATCTTTGTATTGTACCCTCCAAAGCCCCCTTCTGGTCCCCACCTCTTTGGATTCCACCACAACCCTGAGAATTGGGTATTATTATCCCCATTTTACAGAAGGGGAAGCTAAGTCTCAGAGAGGCAAAGTGATGTTCCCCCAAAATATTGTATCAGTTGCTAAGTTACTGCCTCTCACCTCCTGTTCTTTTGTACTCTGAAAAGCTGGGGTTAAGACTCTGCAAAGCACATCTTCACTTGGCCAATTGGTTTCCAATTGGATTTTGCCTATAGGGGGCGCTAGAGGGATATTAGAAGGCAGAATTAGAAGAGACAAATATCTTTTGCTTTGCTTGTTGCTCCTGTAAGTGGCCTGGCCTGAGATCCAAGTCACTTGGGACCCTTGCTGCTTTTACGATGTTGTCATCTTTTGGTCCAGCTGCTGCAGATGCTAAGCTTCCCCCATACTGGTTCTCCAGGCCCAGGGATCCTATCCAAAGGTTTGAGGGTCTCCTCTCCCCCGACAGCTGCCTGGAAAGTACCACAAATTCACTTGTTCTCTTAATTTGTGAAACCTCCTTGACTTGTGTGTGAAGAGCTCCTTAGAAACACCCTTCTCATTACAATGTTAAATTAAAATTTAGTAGATGAGGCACATAGCAGAATAAACTTTCAATTAAAATATACACACTGTGATGGTGAAAGGAGACTGGAGAGAACTTGCAGGCATCTTTGCTGCGAATGTGCTCGAGATTTAATTTTACTATGACATCTCCCTGGAATTACACTGCTAATTGATCACATTGTGTCTGTCTGTTATTTAAACTTTCAATAAAACGAAGATTAATGGAAGGTGTAATCCTCCCGGGCAGAACAAATATTCCCATTGCTCATGTCAGGTACAGGAATGGAAATGCGCTGCTAACAGCTTTTTGCATTCAATCTGTGAACATGAAGTTAATCATGAAAAATGCAGTGATTCTTTAATTGCTTGAATGAAATTTTTTTCTGCCTGCCCCATTTCTCACCCAAAATAGCCATCCTTGTTGGAGATTGGAGCGAAATGGCAGAGAGGCAGAGCCAGGCTTCAGAGGCTGGGGCTCTGGGAGGGGCTGGCCATGGCCAAGGTGGCCAGTGTCTGTGTCTGAGGACAGCAATGTGGCTGTTACATGGGTTTGGAGCTGGGAAGGGATAAAACCCAGCTACCACAGGGGCCAAGGGCATCCCTTACCAAAATGTGATTTTGGCAAGAATGTATGGTGAGCCCTGGTGGGGAAAGAGCTTATCTGTATCTGAAACTCCCAGGTGAGGAGTAGCAAATGCTAGAATCTAGAAGGCCACTTGGCCAGACACCTTCTAAGCCTAGTTCAGGTTGGGGGCAGGGAAGTGTAACAGTTAAACACTTCCAGCTCCACCACTTCCTAACCAGTGACCTCAAACAAGTTACTTAAATTCTGCATGCCCTCAGTTTTCTCTCCTGTAGATAGGAATGATAACAGTCTCTGTATCTAAGGGTTGTTGAGAGTGTGTTGTGATATTGTCAAATACTCAGAACTGGGTCCAGCCTATCCTACTTAACAGGCATTAGTTATTACCATTATTTAGTTATTACCATTATTATGTTTTGAGTTGATGCTTCTATCTTGTCCATGGCATTTCTGCCAAGTTCAGTAGCATTTAAACACGTACCTTGGAGTCAGAGATAGGGTCTTAATTTCCAGATCTTTTACCAACTAGTTAACATCTGGGCTAATAACTGAAGCCTTGAGTTTCCTGTAAGTTGGAGAGGGTAATCTCTGCCTCCCAGAATTGCTGTAAAGATAAAGTACATGAAGAGTGCTTATTTCAGTACTCAGCATGCAGAAAGCACTCAACAAGTGGTAGCTGTTATGATTATGATCACTGCTTCCATCCAGGCCCTGCAGAATCCTTCCAGCCCCTTTCTTTTAAGGTAGCTTAAACCAGGAGCATGGGAAAGCCCAGACTGCGATTTAGCTATAATCAGTCTCTCAGTAGCATTCACTTATTTGAGTTCCTTCAACTAGGTCTGGATGATGGGACTACACAACTGAAGCCTGTTCACTCTGACCCATGACAGCCCTTCAGATATCGAAGTTGGTGCTCCTGTTCCCCTCTGTCTTCCCTCCTCCAGGAGGAACACTCTCAGCTCCTCCACATATTTTCTAATGCAGTGGCTTCTGGTCCTTGGTTGGCCTTAAGCCACCCCCATTTGGTTAAGTCCAGTTTTCCCATGTCCCTTTGAGAGTGTGGGAGACTTAGTATCTTAGATGAGTTCGGAATAGTGTAAAGGAGAGTGACATAGCCACCTCCCATATTCTGCGCTCCATGCTTCTATTGATGTGGCCCAGATGGTATGTATGTGTTTCTTGGCAGCCATATCACACTGCTGATTCAAGGAAATTAAAGAAACTATTTTTTCCTAGTTTTTTCCCCCCCTATACTTATTGATGCAGAGTCATAGCCTTTCTATCCTGTGCTAAGACAGCCAGATTTCTGGACTTTCATGGACTTCTTGCATTCTTACTTGCTAGTATTACTTGGGCTCCTAATTCTGACACCATCATGTGAATGCCATGTTTTTCAAACATTTCACAAGCATGAAGCTAAACCTCTTTCTATACAGATAATAAAAACAAGACCTAGACTGAAGGAAAGGGCTCACTTAGGGGCACACAGCAAGTTGGCCAGAGAACTAGGACAAAGAACCTAGTTTTCTGAATTGAAGTCCAGAAATTATGGAAATTCAGAGACAGGAGAGGGAAGGGAAGTGGAGGTCACCCAGACTGCTTTCTGGAATCATCAAATGTAAGAGCTATACTTCTGACCTGAGGCTGGCTGTCCACTCCCTTTTGGAATGACCCAAATGGGAGAGGGGGAGCTCATTGTGTCTTGTTTTGTGTCTCTCCATTCCAAGAGAACTACTCTAATTATTAAAATGCTCTTCCTTTAGTTGAGCTGAAGTCAGCTGAAATAGCCTTTTAATTAGCCTGTTTCCTGTGGGAAACTAGGGTCTTTGCAAATGTTTCAGTTGGGCCTTTTTTTTTGTTGTTGTGTTGTTGTAAGAAATAGAGACCCACATAAGCTAATTCAAGGAAAAAGAAGGGATTTAGTTAGGATATAAGAGAGATTCATTTTTCTCCCTCTTGCTCTCACTCTCTTAGCCAGTATGCGTCTCTGTGTTTTGATTCCATTTCTTCTCTTTGCAGACTTACTCTTCTGTGTTCTCACTCATGGCTCTTGCATCCCCTGACTTCAGCCCACAGGCCTTCTTCAGCCCAGCAGTGTAGGCACTTTCAGCTGGAGCCTCCCTTGCCAAGTGCCAATATTCGTTTGGGTCTCTTAGTTCAAATTCTTGAGATGGAATCTGATTAGCAAGTGTCTTAGCCAATGTTCTCTAGAAAATAGCACCTGAGACAATAGCTTATGTGATATTGGGAAATGAAACCTCAGGAAGCAGGCGTGAAGGGAAGGGGAGTGAGTAAAAAATGAGAGAAATGCGCCACAGCTTCCAACAAGCTGATTACTTGGTACAGCAGGTCATCTTCAGAGGGGCCATATGAAACAACATCTCCAAATAATCTCTCTAGGACAGTGGTTCTCAACTCGCAGTAATTTTGTCACCCTGGGGAACATTTGACAATGTTTGATGATCATGACTAAGGGGAGTGCTATTGGCATCTAGTGGAGAGAAGCCAGAGATGCTGCCAAGCATCCTCTAATGCACAGGATTCCCCAACCTCCATCAAATAAAGAATCATCAGTTCAAAATGTCAGTAGTGACGAGGTTGAGAAACACTGATCTAGGCTAGATAGTAAGGAAAGGAAAACATAAGAACTGATCTGTTGGCTCCCATATCCCTCTGGTTAAAATTTGCCTGCGCCCATGGGGTATTAATTCCTGACACTTCTGGATTGTTCTTGTGTGAGTTCCCATTGGGTCTGGTGATGTATCTTGTCTTGGGGCAATAAGTAAGTGGGAGGCAAGAGGCCTGTAGAGCAGATGTGAGGTGAAGTGCCAATGGAATGTGCCCCTGAAAGATTTGAGCGAATCCCTTATCTGCCACAACTATGGATGCAATGGTCTGACTGTAAGACCTCATGAGTGGGACAGGCCATTGATTTGCTGTTCCAGCTAGAAATCAAGGCAAATTACAGATCTGGGGTTGCACATCAACTGAATCCTCTGTAAGCTCATCTTTTTGAGCCCACGTCTCCAAGAAATGTTTTTTTGGCCAGTGTATGGATTGGCATTGTGTCAAGTGCCCACTTACAGGCCAGTTAGCCATGGCCATGTGTGAGGAAGAGTGGAGTAGAGTCATGAGGTAGAAAACATGACTGCTTAGTCAGCAGAAACCATGAGTAGAAAAAAATTTCATTAGTAGTAAGTGTAGGTGGCACTGGCAGTGATAAGCATCTCTAACACACTAAACTTTGGAAAATCTACCTTAAATTCTTTAAGGAATGAGGTAGGGTATAAACAGTGATATGCTGATAAATGTTTTACAACTGGCTCTCTGGAGGTGAGGGAATGTCCTAATTTGCAGTGTTTGCCACTTTTTGTGGTGTAAATACTTCCACCACGACCAATTTCAAGTTATGAATGAATTAACAATCATCTTTTAAATTACCTAAAAACTGAACAATTGGCTCTTGAGAGCCAGTATAAGCTGCTATAGTGTGCAACTGCATAAGTAAATAAATTAACAAATGAAAAGCTTAGTGTGCCAGGAAAATAGTTGTGGAACATTACAGACCTTTTTATCCTTTAGTATAACCTTCCCCAGTCCTAAGCAGCCCCATCATTCTGTGTACATTGCCTCAGAGAAAGGGCGTGGTGTGGTGGGAAGAAAAAGTCGTGAGTTCTCTTCTTGAATTTTATGTTCTAAAATAATGCTATTAGAGAGAACAGTAAGTGCTTTTGGACATTTAGACAAAAATGTTTAAGTCTAGGAGGTGGAGACAAGTAGACCACCATCTGGTCTCTGGAACAGAACAAATTCCAAATGATAGGGGAAGAAAAACAACCCAAAACGATGGAGAAAAGTCTGAAAGTATAGTCGCCTGTGTGTCCCAGGTGGAACACCTCTGGTCCCAACCTCCTGGGAGAGCCTGGGATCTGGGAGCAGAGAGGACCTGTGCACATTCCCTGGGTGGCTCCCAGGGAAGCACAGAGAAAGAAATTTCCCTGTATGATGAAATTCCCACCCTCGCTGTAGTATAGGGGCAGCTGAATAGTTTCTGGATTCTGGGACAAGCCTTAGAGCTACAAAAAGGAGCTGAATACCTGAAAGGGCTGATGTATGGGAATGCAGGACCTGAGAAAAGCAGAGAGAACGGTGGGCATCTCAGAGGATGCCTGTGTGGATGGCTGACACTGACACCTTGGAACTACACAAGAACATGGCCATGACTCTAGGGAACTTAGCAGAATGGTTTATGCCACCCTAGCAGAAAGGAGCTTGAAATAAAGTAAAATTATAAAAAATAAGTTACAGATTTCTTCATATGTAAATTGGTGGACTGTGACTGAAATTTCAGCCCTTTGCTTTAGACTAGGGATCAGTAAACATTTTCCACAAAGGGCCAGAGTAAATATTTTAGGCTTTGAGCGCTACATATGGTGATTCATACTCTTTTTTCTTCCTTTTTTCACTAGCACTTTAAAAATGTAAAAGCCTTTCTTAGCTCACAGATTTGGTCCGAGGGCACTAGGTTCCCACTTCTTGCATTAGAAGAAGCAGCCTCGTGTTTACCCTTCTGCTGGCGCTCTCTGCCCCATCTGCAGAGCCGACATCAGAATCATGTTTTCCCTAGGCAGCACGATTTCTAAAAGCCAGAGAGATTCTACTGCAATGAGATTTAGTTAGTACAAAATGTGTTAGCTTACCAGGAGGATGGCACCACTTCTCTGGCCGCAGGCCACATAATGAAGCTCTCATCTGGTTATAAAATACATCCTTAGCACAGCCAAAGACTGCTATTTCTTCCATCTTTGGTCAAAACAGGAGCACATTTCCTTCATCCCCAGGGCACTGAGCCCTCTCCCCTGTTCCATTTACACCACTCAGGGCCCACTTTCTACCTCAGTACTAGCCATTGGAAAACCAACTTCCAGGACCAGCAGGGCTGCTAATTCATGGCAGGGCTGGGCTCTGTCTGGATGAGGGGTCTCTTAGCTGGTCTTAGCAGTCCTCAGTGGGAAAACCAGTCAGCTCAGTGATTTTATTTCCTTTTCCTTAATTCTTGATTTATTGTGGAAAACAACACATGGGCCCAAATGGAGAGACAGAAAACCCAGTGAGATGTCTAAGCTGTCAAGTCCCTGTGACATAGATGCAAGCCACCGCTGTCTCCAGTACACACTCAGATAAATTCCCTGAGAGGAGGTGCGAGGGCGGGGTGAGGGGCGGTGAGTGCTAGCCAGGACACCTCTCTGTACTATGGATGCTGAGGCAGACCAGCGGTGGGCAGGGCTGCCCTGCACAACTGAGGGGCCAGGGACACCTGCGGGCTTGGATCTAAAGAGCTGACCTTGGCCTCCTCAGTCTGTGGTAAGATTCTGGAGCTGGGGATGTCAGATTGTCACAGGATCCTATGAGGTTTGAGTAGTTGTATCAATTCGCAGGTTGAGCCCTGACCCTAGCCTCGATCTGGACGTGGACTCTGGTCATCAAAGGAGCCCTGATCTACCTCCACAGGCAGAGAGCTCTGAAACTCACCCTTGCGGCTGTCCCAAGTGTCTACGTCACATATGGCTCTGTGCGATCTGTGTTCTCTGCTTTGAATCAAACTCCTTTGTCTTGAGAAAAGAGACAGGTTAAGAGCATTGTCTCTATATGCAAAAGACAAGATAGTAGAAGGAAGCTAAGAATTTTTCTTCACAAATTCGCAGGAGAGCAGATCTGGCTGGCATCTTGATTTGTTTTCAGGCTATTTTCTACAAAGAAGCAGAACGAAGGGGAAAACCCAACTTCTGCTCTCTTCTATTTTGAAACCCTTAAACCTTAGGCAACTTGAGTAATAATCAGCGAATCAGCCCATCAGCAGCTGTGCACCTTTCTACCTGTGAGTTTGAGCCCCAGTTCCAGTTCTACAGGGGGATGGATGGCCAAGTTGGGGCCCTGGTTGAGAGCAGTTTCTGTGAAGTTGGGCAGTGTAATGTGGATATGGTTAGTAAAGTCTGTAATCATAGGCTGGCTGTTCAGAGGGGGCTGCCGGAGTGCTGGTTTGGAGTGGTCAGTGAAGACTGCAGGGTGTGATCACTGAGACGACCTCAATGCAAGTGAATAAGCACATTTGTCATTAGTGAGCCCTGTTTGTCCAATTTCTGTGGGCACTGTGGGCTTGTGGACTCTGGAGCTTGCTAGTGGAAGTCATGGAAACATTTACACTGAGCAGCTTGTCCTTACCACGCTCTGGTGACTCAGCTTTCTAACCCTTCCACTGTGAGCCGCTTTGCAAGGGTTTACACGCCCTTGTAAATGCCTCCTTTATTGAAGCGCACTGCCCTGATTTCACTGCTGATATTCTTCTTCCGAGTAATTTTTCTAAAATAGATTTGATCATGTCATTTTCTCAATGAATTCCAGTGGGTTTAGAGTAAATCGTATCTCTTTATCATTGCTTTTCTTGCCATCCTGACCTCCATCCAGACACAGACACACACACACTCTACACTCACAGACGTATTCACACACATACATATACACACATACATACACACACTCTATATGCTTTAGCATACAAATGCTCTTGTGTAACTCCTCCCCTTTAGGCCCTTCCCTTTGCCTGGAGCATCTTTCCTCTGGTCTTCTGGTCAACCCTTCTTCTCCTAGGCAGCACTGATGGTCTTCCTCAGGCATGTGCTCTGAAGCTTCCAGGCCTTTGCATATGTTGTCCCTTTCCTTGGAATCACTGGCCTCTTTCTCTTCTCCCCCATGTCTCTCACTCTTCACTTATTAACTGGGAACATCCATTCCTTTCTCAGGCCCCAGCTCATGTGCCACCTTCTCTTTGACTCTTCTCTTCCCCTGCCCCACCAAGCTGCCCAAGATCCTCTTTCTCCTCCACTCACACTGAATTATAGATATAGCTCCAAAACAGACACTTAAAAAATTAAAAATGAAATTCATTTTTCCCTTGTTTCCAGGAAATATATACCTTTTTGACTTAGCATCCTCTTTTGGGTACTCTATCCTAAAAAGTAAAAATGCCAGTACTTATGGATGGTAAAACAAGAACTGTTTTCCTTCAGTATTTGAAGTGGCAAACTACTGCGGTATTCATGAATAAAAGAGCGATTGACTAAATTATGGCACATCCATGTTATAGAATATAATGCAGCTATTAAAAAGGATGAGTTAGATTTCAATGAAATGACTATAATAGATTGTTAACTATAACACTCTACTGAGTAAGGCAGGTGGTATAATCACAGTTTTGTAAAAAAAAAAAAAAACAAAGCAAAGAAAGCAAAACTTCTAGGTATACATACACACATACATCTTTGTGTGTATGTATATGAGCACAGAGAAAAATGTATGAGAGTTCATAGAAAACCGTTAACATCAGTAATGTTGGGGAAGGAGGTACAAAGTTGATAGACAGGGAAAAAGATTATTGACTTTTTCTTCATGCTGGTCTGCATTCTTTGGCTTATTGCAATAAGAATGTAGAGAAGTAACTAGAAAATTCTAACAAAAGGGAAAATTTTACCACCATCGTGAAGTCTGAGATTTCCTTTTAGGTATGGGTCCTCTCTTCTGGGGAAAAAAGCAGCAGAAGGGCACATAGATCCCCACCTGTTTTATTCAGAGGCAACTATTCTCCAAGATCCACCTGTATATATAAAAATTTATGCATTTTAGTACATGTGGCATTTTTCACTTAAATGCTATGCTTGTTGATTGCTCTCTATCCCACTATTTTTTATGTCTGCACAGTATTCCACTGATCTAACCAGTCCTTTATGGCCACCAAAGTTGTTTCTAATCTTCTATTACCACCAAACATTTTTGTACAAATGTCCCTGTAAAATATGTGGACGTATCTCTAAGATAAATTTCTAGCAGTAGCACTGAAGGTCAGAGGGTATATACATTTTAAAATTGGAGAGACAGCAAAATTTGAGAGGCTTTCTTTCCAAAGAAGTTGAGCTAATTCTCATACTTACCACTAGTAGTATATGAGAGGTTATGTCTCTCTACACTCTTGCCAAAATTACATTATTAAACTAATTTGGTAGGTAAAAATGATATCTTGCTTATGATTTTAAATTATGAGTGAGACCGAGGATATTTTTGCATATTTATAAGCCATATGTATTTGCTTTTCTCTATAGACCGCCTCATTGTGTCCTTTACTCATTTTTAAAATTCTCTTATTTATTTGTAAATACTTGGTCCATTTCATTTGTGCTGTCAAATTTATGTGTACACAGTTGTTCATTGAATCCCCTTATTATTCTTTTGATGTCTGCATTGTTAATTTGTGTCTTTATTTTTTTGTCAGTATTGCTAGAGATTTGTCAATTTTACTCAGTTTTTCAAAGAATCAGTTCTTTGTTTCATTGGTTTTCTCTGTTGTATTTCTATTTTCAATTCATTGATTTCTGTTCTTATACTTATTTCCTTCCTCCTGCTTCATTTTGGTTTATCTTGCTATTCTTTTTCCTGGTTCAGGGCAGAGGCTCAGATTATTGACTTGAGAATTTCCCTCTTTTCTACTGTATGCATTTAGTGGTGTAATGTTCCTTCTCAGCCCTTCTTGAACTGTGTCCTGACAAATTTGATATGTTTTATTTTCATCTTTGCTTATTTCACTATATATTTTTATTTCCCTTGAGCTTCTTCTTTAACCATGGGCTATTAAGAAGTGTGTTGTTTAGCTTCCTAGTGTTTACAGATTTTCCTGTTATGTTATTGAGTTCTAATTTGATTTTATTGTAGTCAGAGAACACACTATGTGATTTCAATTCTTTTAAATTTATTGAGGTTGGGTTTATGACCCAGAATATAGCTTATCCTGGTATATGTTCTGGGGGCACTTGAAAGGTATGCGTATTTTGTTATTTTGGGAGTGTTTTATATAAATGTTGATTAGATTCTGTTGGTCGATAGTGTTGAGTTCTATGTTTTTCCTGATTTTCTATTTGTTCTGTTAATTGTTGAAAGAACAGTGTTCAAGTGTCCAAATACTTGTACTTGTCTATTTCTTCTTTCAGTTCTATCAGTTTTTGCTTCACATATCTTGTGGCTCTGGTGTTTGGTGCTTATATATTTATGATTGACCCTTTTATCATTATATGATGTTCTTCTCTGTCTCTCATAATTTTCTTTTCTTTGAAATTTTCTTACATAGTATTAATATAGCCATTCTTGCTTTATATTGGTTAATGTTTGCATGATATATTTTTTCCATCCTTTCAACCTGCCTATATTATGTTTGAAGTGAATTTCTTGTAGACAGCATATAGTTAAGTCATGTGTTAAAATATACGTTGTCAATTTCTGTCTTATAATTGGTATATTTAGACTATGTCCATTTAATATAATTGACACATTAGGTCTTAAGTCTGTCATTTTATTTTTTCTTTGTTCTCTTTGTTGTTCAATTCTCTATTTTGTTTTTTCTGTTCCCCATGGATTGCCCACGAATATTTTTAAGTGTTATGGGTATGTCTCTTTGTATAGGTTTTTTGTGTATTATTCTCTAAATATTACATTATATATCCATAACGTATTTCAATAGTTCAGGTGAAGTTCAGAAACTTAGCTCTCTTTACATCTTTTACCCTCACTTGTTTATGACATAATTATCTTAAATATTTCCTCTGCATACATTTAGAATGCCATGACAAAGTGTTATAATTTTTACTTCAATTGTCAAACATAATTTAGAAAATTCAAGATGAAAAATCTATTGTTTTTAACCATAGTTTTGCTTCCCATTTTCTCCTTTCCTTCCTGATTTTTCTAGATTCCTTCTCTTATCATTTCCTTTCTGTTTAGAGAACTTCTTTTAGTTGTTCTTTTAGAGTAAGTCTACCTGCAATAAATTCTCTTACTTTTCCTTCAAGTGAGACTCTTTCAATTTCCTTCATTCATGAAGGATATTTTCACCGGCTGTAAGATTCTGGTTGACAGTTTTTTTTTAATTTCAGTTCTTGAAATACATTCGGCCCCTTCCTCTTGCTTCCATGGTTTCTGATGAAAAAGCTGATGTCATTCAAAGTTTATATTTTCCCTGTAGGTAAGATGTTGTATCTGTCTTGCTACATTCAAGATTTTTTATTTGTTTTTAATTTTCAGAAGATATACCTTGGTATAGATTTATTTAAGTTTATCCTAATTGGAATTTATTCAGATTTTTGAATTTGTAGGTGTACGTCTTTTGCCAGATTTGAGAAGTTTTCAATCAGTTTTTGAGTACTTTTTCAGCCACACCTCTTTATCCTGTTCTTCTGGAACTCTGATGATATGAATGTTTTAGTTATAGTTATAGTTATAGTTATAGTTATAGTTATAGTTATAGTTATAGTTAGTTATAGTTATAGTTATAGTTATAGTTATAGTTCTATTAGCCCCTGAGGTTTTGTTAATTTTTTTTTCAGTATTTTATTTCTATTGTTCAGATTGGGTAATTTCTATTGTTCTATACTTAAGTCCACTGAATTTTTCCTGTCTCCTCCATTTTGCTGTCAAATCCATCCATCTGGTCTTTTATTTTGGTTACCACATTTTCAATTCTAAAATTTCCATCTGGTTCTTTATATCTCCTACTTCTTTTTTGAGACTTTCTATTTCTTTGCTGGGACTTTCTGTTTTTGTTTGTTTCTGCTGTGTTTCTAATTGCTCATTGAAGTATTTTTATTATGATTGATTTAAAATCTTTATCATTTAATTCCAATATCTGTGTCATATCAGTGTTGCCATCTGTATTAGTTTCCTAGGGCTGCTGTAACAAAATGTCATAAACTAGGTAGCTAAAAACAACGGAAATTGATATTCTCATAGTTCTGGAGACTAGAAGTCCAAAATGGTGTTGGCAGAATTGGTTTCCTCTAAGGACTCTGAGGAAGAAGGTGTTGGCAGAATTGGTTTCCTCTAAGGACTCTGAGGAAGAATCTATTTCATGTCTTTTCCTAACTTCTAGTGAGATCTAGTAATCTTTGTCATTCCTTGGCTTGTAGATGCATCACTCCAATCTCTGTCTCTATCTTTAAATGGCATTCTTTATGTGTCTGTCTGTCTCTATGACTCCTCTTTTTGAAAGAAAACTAGCAATATTGGATTAGGGGCCCATTCTATTCCAGTATGACCTAATCTTAACTAATTATAACTGCGGTGACCCTATTTCAAAATAAGGTCCCATTTTGTGGTACGAGAAGTTAAGACTTCAACATATCTTTTTGGGGGACACAATTCAACCCATAATACAATCTGTAGATTATATTTTTTCATTCAGTTTCAGATCTTTCTACTCCTTATTATGATGAGTAATTTTCTATTGAAGCCTGGACTATTTGGGTATTATATTATGAGACTCTGGATCTTATTTAAACCTTCAGTTTTATTTGGATTTCTATGATTCTGCTCCAGCAGGGGAAGGGAGCCCTGCTTCTTATTGACAGGTAGAGATACAAGTCCATGTTGTATACCTGGCTTCCATTGATGCTGGAGTCAGGAATATCTTCATACTGAGGAATGAGTGGGATTTCTGGTTCTTAACTAGGCCTCCACTGATATCTCACTAGCTAGTGGGGAGAGTGGGAATGCCTCATTACTGCTCCCTGCATGGCTTCCAGTGACACCGCAGGAATGTGTGCCTTTGTTACTTCTGGGTGGTGATGAAGTCTTGACTCTCTACTCAGCCTTCTCTGACACTACTCCACTGGAGAGGAGAGCCTTATTATTGCCTGCTGAGGGTAAAAGACTAGGCTCTCAAATTTGTCTTTGCCAATGTGTGTGTGAGGGGTGGGATGGGGTGGGGGAAGTAGGGCCACAGTATTTTTATGTCATGTTTTGTTGGAGTAAAGCAGTTATTGCCTAAAAGGTTTGTTCTTGCTATGCTGCCTCATTCCTGGTCTTTCGAGAGCAGGCTTGAGAAAGCAGATTTTTATTGGGCTTTTGTTGTTTGCACCATTGATGTTTCAGTGGCTAGTTGCTTCAACTTGTTGTCTGATATCCATGAATCAAAAAAATAACCCAGAGATCTTACCACCACATTGTTCCTTGGGTCTCAAAGTCCCAATATGATTTGCCCTCTTCTCTCTACCTTCCAGAGTCTTCTTAAGATTATTTTTATATATGAGGTCCAGAAATTTTAATTGTATATAGCAGGAGGAGTAGGCAAAAGTACATCTACTCCATCTTTCAGGAAACAGAAATTCCTCAGTAGATTTATTTTTTTTTTGGTAACTTCTTATTGTAGTCAATTATGTTAATATTTTTACTAGTGTTGAGTAATCTTTGTATTGCTAGAATAAATCCTAATTGTACATGCTGAAGTCTTCTTTTAATGTGATACTAAATTTAATATTTTATTTACAATTGCTGCATCTGTATTCATAAGCAAATTTATTTATAGATTCTTGGGGTGTGTGTGTGCAGGCACACATGGTGTGATTGTATGCTATCATTTTTAAGATTTTGATTACCTCTTTGAATGATTTGAGAGGTTCTCCATTTTATTTATATACTACAGAACAATTTAAGTGACATGTGATGCATTAATTCCTTGACTATTTGATAGACATCCCCTATAAAGCCTTTGACTTTGGTTCCTTTTATCATGGTGGTTTTTCAGCAATATGATCAGTTTCTTCTTGGCTTCCTGATCTTCTCAGATTCTTGACTCACTCTGAATCAAGTTTGAAATTTTTATTTTCTAAAAAAATTATTATTTCAAATTTACTGACAAAATGGTATTTAGAGTTCTCTAGTAATCTTAAATCTCCTTTATATCTCTAGTCACTTTAAAAAATATTGAGTGTTTGTGTTTTCTCTTTTTTATTCTGTGCAGGCTTGCCAGATCTTTGGCCATTTTATCAGAATTTTTAAATAATTAGCTTTTAGTTTGTTCAGTTCCATAGAATTTTTTTTCCAATTGATTCTTTTTTGCTTTAATCTACAAAGATTAAATCTTTCATTCTACCTTTAAAAAAATCCCGTGCTTATCTAACTTACTGAATTGAAAGCTGATTTATTTTCATTCTTCCTTGTTTCATAATGAATGTATTTTGGATAAGCAGTTTTTGAGTTGGGCTTAGGTCTCCATCCTATGGGTTTTATATATAGTGACCAGTGACCTTCTCGTCTTTTTATCTTTAAATAATCTGTAATATTGACTTTTATTTTCCTTTGAATAGCACTTTTGAAAAAATTTTGTGATTAGTTTTTTAATTTTATATTATATTTAAAAAATTATTT
>NW_011888831.1:1286498-1289240 GCF_000151845.1 Pteropus vampyrus
ATTGAATAACATTGGAGATAGTGGACAGCCTTGCCTTGTTTCTGATCTTAGAGGGAAGGTTTTTAGTTTTTCACCATTAAGTATAATGTTGGTTGAGGGTTTGTCATAGATGGCCTTTATTATGTAAAAGTATTTTCCTTCTATACTGATTTTGTTAAGTGTTTTGATCATAAATGGATGTTGTATCTTGTCGAAGGCTTTTTCTGCATCAATTGATATGATCATATGATTCTTATTTTTTAATTTGTTTATGTGGTGTATACATTAATTGATTTGTGTATGTTGAACCATCCCTGTGCCCCTGGGATGAAGCCCACTTGATTGTGGTGTATAATCTTTTTAATATGTTGCTGTGTTCGGTTCGCTAGTATCTTATTTAGGATTTTTGCATCCGTGTTCATGAGAGATATCAGTATGTAGTTTTCTTTCTTTCGTGTGTTATCTCTACCAGGTTTTGGAACCAGGGTAATATTGGTCTCATAAAATGAGTTGGAAAGTTTTGCCTCCTCTTCGATTTTTTGGAAGAGTTTGAGAAGAATTAAATCTTTGAATGTTTGGTAGAATTCACTGGTGAAGTCATCTAGTCTTGGACTTTTACTTGTTGGTAGGTTTTTGATGATTGTTTCAATTTCCATACTGCTGATCAGTAGTATAGAATTATGCATTTATGCATTTTTTGGGTCATTTTGTTTTAGATGAGCTGACTCCTTTCAGTATTTCATGTAGTGCAGACCTCATAGTGGAGAATTCCCTCAATATTTGTATGTCTGGAAAGGTCTTTATTTCTACTTCATATCTAAAGGAGAACCTAGCTGGATACATTATTCTTGGCTGGTAGTTCCTTTCATTGAATAGTTTGAATATTTGATTCCACTCCTTTCTGGCTTGTAAGGTTTGTGCTCAGAAGTCCGACGATAATCTAATGAGTTTTCCTTCATAGGTTACCATCTTCTTTTCCCTGGATGCCCTGAGAATTCTGTTTTTGTCATTGATTTTTGACAATTTTAATAGAATGTGTCTCGGTGAAGGCCTTTTTTGGGTTGAGGTAATTGGGTGTTCTGTTGACTTCTTGAATTCCAAACTCTAGCTCATTACTTAGATTTGAGAAATTCTAGTCCGCCATTTGTCTGAAAATGCTTTCTAATCCCTGCTCCTTTTCTTCCCCTTTAAGAATGCCCATTGATCTTGTTTCCTCTCCTGATGGTTTCAGCTAGTTCTTGTATTTCTCTTTCATTATTTTTGATTCTTCTGGTTCTTTCTTCTTCTTTCTGATTTATTTCTCGATTTCTGTCTTCGATATCACTGATCCTTTCTTCCATTTGGTCGACTCTATTTCCCAAGCTTGTGATAGGTAGCTTCTTTATTACTCTCAGTCCACTGCACGACACCCGGAGTTCTGATCTTTGGTAGCTCTTATGCGCAGATCCTACACTCAGACATGCTGGTGTGCATTTTGGGTGTTTTTTGTTGAGTTTTAGATGTTCAACTTATTGTTGTTTCAAGGGGAGAGATCTAGGGACATCTTTCATTCTGCCATGTTTCTCCAAACTCTGATTAGTTTTTGATATTTCTCTTTTGTTAAACTTAACTTGTTTTATTGTATTGAGGCCAGAGAGTATATCCTGTTAATATCCTATTTTTTATGGAAATTTGCTGAAGTTTTCTTTTTAATCTAGTCCTGGTTAGTCTTTTAAATATACAATGCTTTATATGTAGGTTATGAAGTCTCATACATATCTATTGAATAATATTTATTATATTATTATTGAATTCTCTGTATTTTTTGCATTCTTGATGAGATAATTTATAAGAAATATATGTTAATGTATCTCATTATGCTAGTAGTTTTGTCGCCTCATTTTTCTGAAAGCTTTGTTTTTCTTTATATAGTTTTACTTTTTAATGTACAAAGTCATAACTTTTCTTTTATCAATGGTATTCATCCTTATTTTCCAATGTAGCTTTTACTTTATTTTTACAGTTATTTTTCTTCTGTCATTTTAATGACATTGAGCAGGGAGGAGAGGTACATGTGTACATTCAACTGATCATTTGAGCCTGAACTAGTCAGTTTTTAAAAAGTACAGTAAATACAAATTGCAAATTTGTCTTTCGAGTCATGAGCTATGTTTCCAAAAAAAGCTCAGAGAGTTTTCTGTCTATGATCACACAATGAGAGAGTGTTTTGGGTCCTCTTTGTGGAGGAAAATAGAGATCACAAAATGTGTCACTACCACCTGAGACTAAAAAGACGTTGCCTGAGGTTGTTTTTGGATTTACAGATCTTCTGCATCTACTCCCTTCTACTACAATCTGTCTGCCTTATTGACACAAGTGGGCTTTTTCTAAAAAGAACAGATTATGATGCTCTGCTGCTCAAAATTATGTGTGGCTCCCTATTCCCTAGACAACAATGCTCCAAGTCCTTGGTGGAGCATTCAAGGCACTTGCCCTTCTGGCGCCATTCTTACTTTCATCTCCCATAATTCCCCTTCCTTGTTTCCTTGAACTTTTTGTCCCTCTTCCCCAGAAGGTGTCATGTACTTCCTACCTCAGCTCCTGCCCTGTTCCACTTTCCAGGAATGCTTCCTCTCCCATCTCTGCCTCACTGATATCCTACTCATCTTTCAAGGCTGGATCCCATATCAGTTTTTCTCTGAAACCTTCCAGGACTAACTACAGGGGATCTGTTGCCCCCTTCTTTTGAGACTTTGTCACAGCTGTTACATCAACCACTGTCCA
>NW_011888831.1:1289290-1303171 GCF_000151845.1 Pteropus vampyrus
AAGAAATATATGTTAATGTATCTCATTATGCTAGTAGTTTTGTCGCCTCATTTTTCTGAAAGCTTTGTTTTTCTTTATATAGTTTTACTTTTTAATGTACAAAGTCATAACTTTTCTTTTATCAATGGTATTCATCCTTATTTTCCAATGTAGCTTTTACTTTATTTTTACAGTTATTTTTCTTCTGTCATTTTAATGAGATTGAGCAGGGAGGAGAGGTACATGTGTACATTCAACTGATCATTTGAGCCTGAACTAGTCAGTTTTTAAAAAGTACAGTAAATACAAATTGCAAATTTGTCTTTCGAGTCATGAGCTATGTTTCCAAAAAAAGCTCAGAGAGTTTTCTGTCTATGATCACACAATGAGAGAGTGTTTTGGGTCCTCTTTGTGGAGGAAAATAGAGATCACAAAATGTGTCACTACCACCTGAGACTAAAAAGACGTTGCCTGAGGTTGTTTTTGGATTTACAGATCTTCTGCATCTACTCCCTTCTACTACAATCTGTCTGCCTTATTGACACAAGTGGGCTTTTTCTAAAAAGAACAGATTATGATGCTCTGCTGCTCAAAATTATGTGTGGCTCCCTATTCCCTAGACAACAATGCTCCAAGTCCTTGGTGGAGCATTCAAGGCACTTGCCCTTCTGGCGCCATTCTTACTTTCATCTCCCATAATTCCCCTTCCTTGTTTCCTTGAACTTTTTGTCCCTCTTCCCCAGAAGGTGTCATGTACTTCCTACCTCAGCTCCTGCCCTGTTCCACTTTCCAGGAATGCTTCCTCTCCCATCTCTGCCTCACTGATATCCTACTCATCTTTCAAGGCTGGATCCCATATCAGTTTTTCTCTGAAACCTTCCAGGACTAACTACAGGGGATCTGTTGCCCCCTTCTTTTGAGACTTTGTCACAGCTGTTACATCAACCACTGTCCACCTTCTCCTGGGGTTGGAAGTATGTGTCATCAGCCCTCCTATTGGCCTGTGAATTAGTTCTGAGGCAAGGGCTGTGCCTGATTCATCTCCATGTTCCCAGGGTCCTAAAAAGAGTCTACTACCATGAAAAGGGAAATATGTGGCTAAATAATAGAATCAGGTTCTAGGACAAGGAAGGGAAGGAGTATCTGGCAAGGGCTCAGAACATGGGCATTGGGGAGTGTTAGCTGATTACCAAACCAAATTTCTAGTTCCTAGCTAAAACTAAGAGCAGGTCCTTTTCACTTCAAACAATGGGTCTTGACATGGAAAACAGACTAACAAGCTTTGCTTCCATACTGCCTAGATCCAGTGAGAAGGCAAGGCGAGGATTCACTAGCCCAGTGGCAAGTAAAGGGCCCCAGCCTCTCCTTCATCATGGGAGACCCACTGATACCTGGGAAAGGCAGAGGAGAGGGGACCCTGGCAGCCTGCAGGTCACTGAGCAAGTGGGGCTACCTCTCCAGCCAGGCGGGACTGCAATCTTGCCTGAAGATCTTGGCAAGACCATAAAGTCAGCAAAGCAGCCCCAGAGAACTGGTCCTGGGACTGACTCTAACCTTCCTGAGAATAGCCAGGAAGCCAGTGGCAGGGCTGTTTAGACACAAGAAGACCAGCAATCCTTTTCAATTGTATTTCTTTTATATCTTCAGGCAGAGCATTTGCTCCCAACTCCAAATAGCTGCATTACAATCAAGTTGCATCAGCCTGTTTTATGTTTAAGGCTGATACATTTCACTTAATTTGAAGGACAGTTCGCAAGCAAAAGAAATACCTGGTTACAAAATGGTGAATAAGTCTAGGGCACCTGGATCCCTCAAAGAGGACTTTTATGGTACTTATACCAATTCATGGGCTCTATCACTTCCTACCTGTGTGATCTTAAGCAACTTCATCTTAAGCTGATTTTCTCTTCTGTAAAATGAAGATAGTAATGGTGCTGACTTCAAGATTTGTTTTTTTTTTTTGAGTGTGTGTGAAGATTAAATGCAATAATACACGTAAAGCGCTTAGCACAGTGTTTGACACATAGTAAGCACTCAGTAAATGTTAGCTTTTACTGCTAATATTTTGCACCATGACGAGTAGGGTTGCTGTGGTCAGATGGTGGCAGCTGGGGGCCAGGACCAATGCAGAAAGCAGCTATTTGGAATTCGTTCAGCAGTTTGGTTTGTTGATGCAATGTTAAATTAAGATCCATTAATTCGCTGTGAAAACAAGCTTTCCAAAGGGCCTGGGATTTGTAGCTTCTTCTCCTGAATTAATGTTGCAAGGCATCACTTCATTTTAAGAATGATAAATGCTAACTCAACAGTAAAGAAAACCCCTGTGGCTGTGTTCACTGGGTGGCCAATCCATGGCTGCTGGTGCCACTTGCTCCCAGGCTGGAAGTTGCTGTGTGATTTTCCAGCAGGGAGTAAGTCCAATGCTACATCCCCAGCACACAGGTGAATGTGAAGTGGGCATAAATGCATTGCTAATGGTGAACAGGTGGTAGAGACAAGACTGGTGCCTGATTTGCTGGTTCTGTGCCATCTTGGAATATACACAGCAGCTCTGTAAAGATGCAGAGGGGAGAGGCTAGGATAGTCCTCTGCAGGGGCAGGAGACGCCCTTATCTGGCCCGGGTCAAGGGTCTATCTAGGGTAGAAGTTGGAGGTGAGTCTGTGGAGAGTGGTTCTGCCTCCATGTCTCAATAATACTATGTTTTATCATGGAATCACATAGCTCAGGGGTGGTCATGTGCCAAAATGGACCCAAACTAAGTACATATAGAGAATGAGAATCTGATCTATTTGCTGACTTACAGGAGTCATTTCACAATTGACAAGTGATGCTGAAAGACCTCTGACTTCAAGAAGGTTGCCTATTATGATTCCTAAAAAATAACTTCAAGTTACAGACCGCTGTAGCTGAAAGTGACTTCAGAAATCCTTTAGCTCATTTGCCCAAGTTAAAAAATGTACAATTAAAAAATTTAAAAAATCAAATCTATATGTAATTTAAAGAGCTCAATAGGTATTTGAATCTTGTTACTAGAAACAGTCCTCCTCCTTTTCTTTTATCCCCAGAGGGAACAATTTTTAGCTCCTCAGTCCATTATTTTGGTACTTATCCTTTATCTTATACATAGAGCTTATAGCTAATTCTTGATTATTCAATTTTAGGCACTATCTACTGGTTTTCTACTGTGAATGATAAGGATTTAGCTCTGTCACCTACTCACTGTTGCCTCATTCCCTCTCCTCTCAACAGATTGTATGATTTGCATGAGATCTCTCTGCAATGTTCACATTATAAGGCCTCTGTAAGTGCATGTACAGCAGAATCATGAAATGTCCTATGCTTACTTTTTCTTTCTTGTCCAACCTTTTTTCTTTCACACTGTTAATGATCATCTTGGGTTTTTCATTTCCTTGGTTTTCTATGGATTTATCACTTATCCAACATCAAACTCTCTGCTAATTATCTAAATCTCTTCTCAAGGTGCTCAGCTATATTGGATATGCGGAGCTGTATTCTCTCAGCCTGCTGCTAGTTGTCATCTGGGACCTTCTGTCACATCATCCTGGGGATTCCTTCTACCTCTCTCTGGTGTGGGATTCCTGTCTCCTCCTTCTCTTTTATCTGTTTTACTCTCCTTGTTGGTTAGAACACACCTCCAGTGTCCTCATGAGAAACAGTGGGCTGGTTAAAGACTTACAAGTTGGAAATCATTTTTCTTCAGGATATTAGCAGCATTGCTTCATTGTCAGTGTTGCTGTTAAGTTTTAAGCCATTCTGCTTCTTGATCCTGTGTATGAAATTCAGAAGCTTGTGGGACCCTCCTTTTTCCTCCAGTGTTCTGATGTTTTGGGGTCATGTGTCTTAGTATGGGGTTACTTACATTCACTGTGCTGGGGACTTGGTGGCCCCTTTCAACCTGAGTCTTGCAGTTTTGAGAACTTTTATTCAATTTTTCCTTTTATGATTTTCTCTCCTTTGTTTTCTCACTTCTCTCTTTCTGACCTATTTTATTATTATTAATAATAATAATAATTATTATTATTATTATTTATGCCTGCAACACCTGGACTTCCTAGGTGGTCTCCCATCCACGTACTAACCAGGCCCGATCCTGTTCAGCTTCTGAGATCAGACATCGAGCTTGTTCAGGGTGGCATGCCTGTAGACCATGGACCACGGCTCCACTGGGGCGTGAACCCAAGACCTTCTACGTGTAAAGCAGATGTGCTAACCACTACACTATGGAACCACATCCATGAACCTCCTATTGTTTGTATGTTAAACCTCCTGGAGTATCTGTCTAATATCATTTTTTTCTCCTTTTCTTCCATCTCTTTGTCTTTTGTTATACTTTCTCGCAACTGTATCTTCTATATTTCTATAGAATGTTTCATTTTTGCGTACTTTTAGTTTTCAAGAGTTCTTTATTATTTTTGTTGTGCCATTCCTATTTTGATGACAATTTTTCCTCCCTGCTATGATTGTTACCTTTCTCCCCCTTTTTAAAAAGTTTTCTTTTTCCTGCATGTCTCTGCTTCCTCCTAGTTGCTCCTCTCCATCTTTAAGTTTTTGTTTTTCACATTAAAGTTTTCCTCAGATATTTAAGGGGGCCTTTGTTGTGCTCATATTTAGAATCTGACTAGAAGCTGTGCTTATGGGGGTAGGTGGTCAGTTGTGGGCTTCACCGTTGGTGGTCTTTGGGAAACCCCATGTTGATATCTTTAAGTTTTCCCTTTGGAGATTGTCAGATGACCTAGAGAAGGTATTCCCATGTCCTGGTTGGCATCCTGGGAGCTGAGGAGGGAAGAAGGTTGGGGGTGGGTTGACCATTGACAATGTGAACTTCACTAATCACCCTGCTTTCGACTGTTCCTGGTGTTCTGCAGTCCCTGTGTTTTTTGTTTCCCTGAGAATAGACCTTCCAGAGGCCAAGTCTTCAGTCTTCCGTGGGAGTGAGGAAAGGATCTTGGAATCTAGCTACTACTTAAATAAGGTTTCAACCAATGTCATTGTTTTGGTCACATTTTGAAATCCATTTCCAGTGGCACATGGTATTGGTGGTGGATGGTCTGAGATATAAACCAGGTTGCATCTTGACTTTCCTTACTCTAATTGGGAATTCAGATTTCTTAGTTATAGCTCTTCCAACTACTTCTCCAATTGCTTTCCAGCTTTCAAAATTTTGTTGCAATTGTATCCTTTCACTTAAAAAAAAAAAAAAGAAACTTATGTGCTTATCACTTAAAAGAAATCATTTTATTGATGTTTCAGAGGGGTTTGAGATAGAGCAGAACTAGTGTATGTGTTGAATCCATCATCTATAATGAGAATTCTCTTTTAAAAATCACAAATAATGCATGTTTACTGTAGAAAAACTAGAAAAACAAAAGGAGAAACTACAATCAGAGTAACAATGCCCTTACTCCAGGAAAACCATTATGAATAGTATGGAGATGGACCTTTTTATGATTTTATGTATGTAAATTATATATAAATACATTATACATGTATATGATAATTGGGAATCAATAAGCATGCTATTTTTAATGTTTCCTCACTTAACACTATATTGTGAACATCTCTCTAAGTCTCTAAATATATTTCTAAAATTATTTAAATGGTTCATACTATTTCATGAAATATTTCATAATGTAGTGTATTTTTGTCTACTTCTGTATTATTGGACATCTGGGCTTTGTCTACCAAATTTTGAGGATCATAATAAAAACTCTAACAATCCCATTCTCAAAGTGTTCTGTAATCTTCTATTATTTTCTTAGGATAAATTCCTGGAATCATTGCACCAAAAGGGTACGTTAGGTCCTCAAATAATGTGATTTTGTTCAATGTCATTTCATTATAACATTGATGAAATGTTGTAGGAATGTAACTCCTGTTTATATGATTTAGCTTATGGTAAAATTGGTTTCATTATTTGTTTCACTTAAAGTTGCAGAACATATCAGTGATGTTAAGTGAGGACTTATTGTACTTAAATTATAATTCTTTTAATTGTCATTTCAGAGGTGTTCCTCTGAAAGATGACATACATTTCATCATCAATATAGCAGAGGCTGATTTCTTTGTTTTTGCCGATATGGGTATTAGATTTTAAGACATCTCCTATTGAGGGACCTAAATGTTGTATTACTGGTATTTTGATTTGTTTCTTGGATTACTGCTGAGATTGAATGTCTCTTCCTATTCATTGGTGGTATATATTTCTTCTTTTCTGAATAGACCTCCCATTGGGTTTAAGATTTATAGTTACACTCAGATGTACAGAAATGTAACTTTCTTCATTTTTTATAACTAAACTTAACTTGTTCCTGAGCTCCCCATTTCCACTTAGCAGAAACAAACTGACTTTCAATTTAAAGTAATTTACTGCTCAGTCACTTCTAGGTAAAGGCATCTTGCCTCGTGCTCTCCTTCTTATCCCTTTGTGAGACTGCCACTGGACATGAGGAGCTGTCAACACCTGGGACTGACACCTGCATCTCAGGGGGCCTTGGAGGTAGAAGAGGCTCTCACCTGGATGTGGAGTCCTCCTCAGCTGGGTTGACAGCTGAGCTTGAGGCTCTGCAGATGGATTCCTTCAGGGACAGGGGGGGGGAATGACTTTGCCCCTGAGGCAGGAGGTGGGGCAGGTCCTCATTAACTTGCCCTTAGTGCATGAGAGAAAGGGTTTCCTTAATTGCTGGAGCTTGTCAAGGATCAATATGTTAGGACAATGTTTTATAGCTTCCTGAGTTCTCCAATAAATTTCTCAAGAATCCTTTATTTGTCTCCCCACTTCCCAAGGTTATGAAGCCAACTGTTACCCTCAGCTTACAGATGCGCTGAGGCAGAGAGCTCATTTCCATCTGTAATTGGCCTCAGAGGAGGGAAGCTTCTGGAGAAACTGGCACTTCTCTCACAGAACAAGGTTGTTGGGGTGAGGCAGGCAATGGCTGGAACCCCTCCTCGGCCATGATTTTCTGCATTTAAGCTCAGAACTTAGGAGAGAAAGATCTCCCCAGAACAGACCCTCCCTCTTTCCCAGCAAAGCTTTATAGAAACTACTTTTTCTTTTTTCACAGCTGCATAATCTTGCTTTCTATGTGCAAAGCATTTTAATGAAGGAATTAGGTACATACCCTGCCCTAAGGACAATGGTGAGGTAGCAGGGGGGATAACACATAATGATACTAGCTACTGTTATTTCCAGTACCTACTGCATGTTGGACACTGGGGATAGAGATAATAATAGTATTAATAAAGCCTCCCACTTATTGAGCTCCTAATGTGGCCCAATGCTTTAGGATACTTTCTTTATTCCTCACAGGAATCAAATATATTACGTCTCACGTGGTCTTGAACCAGTAGCAACAGCATCACCTGAGACCTTTTTAGAAATACAGAACATTAGACCCACTGAACCCGAATCTGTGTTCTAACCAGATTCTCAGGGGGTTCCTGAGTGATTGTTCTCCCCATTTTATATACAATGAAATAGAGGCTCAGTGGGAATTGAGCAACTTGTGGGAGGCCAGAGGGTAACCAGAAGTTAAATGGAGATATGAGCATACATCTTGATTCCAAGACCTGCTTGTTTCTCACTCTGCAATGTTGCTTCACGGGACCCAATGATGTTGGTAAAAACTATACTGTAGCACAGCTGGAGAGCTGAGTACTGGAGAAGAAACACTCCCTAGATTTCAGATGGGGAAACAGCCAGGAAGGCTTCCTGAATGAGGGGGCATTTGAATCAGTCCTAGTAGGGTGGGCAAGACCTGCAGAGAAGGGAGCAAGCTTATCTGAGGTGGAGGAGGCAGCATGAGCACAGACAAAGAGGTGGAAGAGTGAATATCATTCATCAGAACATTCCATTGGCGGCTACTGTTAAATTAAACAAAGAGGCCATTAGACTGAGGTGGTTCTAATGCCTTGGCAGCTTATGTAAGCAAACAAAAATCTAAGCCTGTAATGCTTCAAGGCTAAGCAATCAAAACCTAAGGGCAACCAATCACAAACAACAACTAGGCTCTCTAGAATAAGACAAATGCTTAAGCAATAGCCAGTCAAATAATTTCCTTGCTTTGCTTTGATGTCTTTTCTAGAAAAGATTTTCTCCTAGCTGCTGTCAGTGGAGGGCTCCTAACCATTTCTGGTTTAGTGCTGCCTAATTTGAATAGGCTTTTGCTCAAATAAACTCTTAAAATTTTAAATGTACCTTGGATTATCTTTTAACATTGTAGTCTCCTACATTCAGAAGCAACGAAGGATTTGAGGCACGAAAGTGATGATTCAGGAAAGCTTTGATTTCCTCTTGATCTGTGGCTGCCAAAGGGAGTGGCCACATGGCTCCCACCCAGGCTGCAGGATGCTGAGAGATGGACCTGCTTTGAGAGGTTCCAGGCCCTTGGCCCCTGCTTTTCTGGGTCTGGTGACCCCTTTCTTCCCATGATTCCCAGCTATACCACACTCCCCTCAACTGTCCTTGCTCAGAGAAGGGCTCAAATAGCCCCTGGTCCTTGGACACAGAATCCTCCACTCCTGTGCAATAACCAATAGTCCAGTTGGAAGCCATGTTGTAACCTTGACCTCAGTCACTATTCTGACTTTGGCAGTCAACTACCCAGAATATAGATGCTAATGATGGTGTCTGTCAAAGACAAAACCAACCATGTAAGGAGATTGATTTTATTTACGCAATAAGGAGAACTCCCTAGATCTGAAGATCAGAAGGTGTCTCCAGGGCGGTTTTGCCTTGGACTTTTGCAAGTTATAGGCAGGGAATATTAACAATTGGGATTGTTTTTGTAGTCAGGGAGTCTCAGTCGGGCAGTTGAACAGGAAGCATTTATCTCTGTGTCTAACTAGTTTCAGGAAGACAAACACTTAAGCTAATCATTTATCAGGCGAAGACTAATAATTTGGAAGGTCCGTGTGTGACCTTGTCATAGGTAAACAAGGGAGTCAACCACAAATCTTATCTAAGTCATATGGAAAAGGGTGGTGGTTTGTTTCCTGAACATGGGGGTGAAGGTTGAGTATTCTTAACCATCCTGTTTTCCCAGAGGACAGGGCTCGGGTACATTTCAACATCATCATGCCAACATTTCTGTATACAGGGGGCTTAAGGAGACCAAGATAGTTGGAAGGGGTGAGGGCCAGGATATTCCCTTGAAATCACAATTGATTAGAAAGTACATTGTTTTTGTTTGGATTGTATATTAATAAAGATCAATAAAAAATAGCAGTATTTTCTAAGGATGCTGTTATTTACATTTTAAATCAGATTACAAAAGCATGAATTTTCCACAAGAAAGATTATTGTGACAATCAACACATAATATTATGTTAATAATTGACATGTGCTTTAATATTGTAACAGAGAATACAAAGAGTAGAGAGTGCAGTTAAGGCCTCAACAGCCACCCTCTGGTGTATCACATGTTACTTAATGGCTGAGATTTACTACTAGGTGAGACAGCACATTGCAGTGCAAGGCTTCTCAGGTCTTGGTCCATGAAGTACGTGTTTTAAAACCACCTGGTATGCTTGTTGAAAATGCAAGTTCTTGGCCCCCCGCCATGAGCTGCCGAGCAAGAGTGTGGGCATGGGGTGGAGTAGGGCTAGAGAGTCTGTGCATTTCGTCAGCTCTCTAGTCCTTGTTCTGGTGGGGGCAGAGACGTTTTCCTGAGAGAGAGAGATGATGAAAGTGAGACCCGAAGAATGAGTGAGGAGAAAGGACGAGAGAAGGAGCATTCCAGACATCAGGAACAGAATATGCAAGGAGACTGGGACACTTGCAGATCAGACAAAAGTCTTTGTGGCTGGAAAGCACACGGTGAGGAAGAGAGCACACAAAATGGGGCTGCAGGGAGAGCCTTGGGCCGGTTGAGCACTGCCTGAAGGTCTTCCTGGGCACTTTGGACTTTATCCTAAGATGCATGGGAAGTCATTGAGGGTTTATTTGGGAGTGGCTGTGTGGGAGAAGTGGGCATGTGATGAGATCACTGGCTCATCATACTTAGGGTCCAAACCTAAACTTGTAATCTCCCCCAGCCCTCAACCTCGTGTCCTGCTATATTCGCCAGTTCAGTGAGCATCATCACCACTGACCCAGACACCTAATCAGGAAGACTGGTTGTCACCTGGACTCTTCTGTCTTGTCCCAAACAGCTCTTGAGTCCATCCACTCATACCATCACCCATTGCCTAAGATTGGGAGTACTTTCTCTTACTTGGACAACTCAACAACCTAGACTTCCTGCCTCCTGGCTCACCCCTTTCCAGACTATTCTCCCACAAAAAAGTTAAACTTGCCCCAAATGACTATTGCCATTGCCCTCTGAAACTGTCCTTAGCACAACCTGCTTCACAATCAGGTCCTCATAATCACAAGAAAGATTATTGTGACAATCAATACATAATATTATGTTAATAATTGACATGTATGTTAATATTGTAATAGAGAATTCTGGTCTCATCTCTTATCACTGCCCACCTGGACTCTACATCCCACTCTTACCAAACCGGGCAGGTTCTCACCTCCAGACCTCTCCACACAGTCTGGAACTTGCTCTTGACTTTCTTCTGACTACCTCCATCATCTTCTTGACCTGGCTCAAAGTTGCCATCTTGGAAAGTAAGTATTCCTTGACATTCTCAGGATGGGTTAGGAGTTCCTGTAGTCCCTATTCTGCCCACTGTCCTCAGTGGTGCTCATCACATCATATTGCAAGTATCCACTCAGTCTCCCCAAGAGACTCTGGCCCCTCCTTAGGGGTAGGGTCTGGGTCTTTCTTCTCCTACTCCTAGCAACTAGTGGAGCAACTGACACAGGAAGGGCAGGGTGAGTCACTGTTACATAAGCAAGGGTAAGTTTCTCTGCTTCCCTAGTAGTCCCTGGCATAAAGAGCTGATAAGGGTATCAATATGGTGGCTCCATCCTGGTGGCTGTTACTTTCTGAATATTCTCTTCTCAGTTCCTCACCTCCCACACTACCTCTCAGCCTCTCATCATCTCTCCTTTGGCTTTAATGCTTGTGAAACGATCCAGGATAATTAATAGAGAGAAGTTTTATGCAGTTTATGGGGCTTTGATCAAAGATTTTAATTAACCTACTTTGCTTAAAGGCTTTTAAAGTTCATTCCCCAGGGCTGACCATTTGAAAATGTAATGAATGCTTCTAGGCAGAATCGAGGTGGGGATGGGGGAGGAAGATGCTTAACAAGGAGAGGCTAGTGACTGTCTCATTAACTCTCCCAAGGAGGATGGATTTAAGCTCAACATAAAGGATTCGTCTAAATCTGAGCTGTCCACCTATGAATGAGGTGCTTAGAGTGGTGGTGAGAACCTGGTTGCTAGAGGCATGCTAGCAGATATTAGACAAGCTTTTGGGAGGGATCTTAAAGCCATGAGTCAGTTATAGTAACACTGATCTGACTAGGGACTTGTCAGAGCCATAGGATTCAATTTCTCTCTCACAGAGCACACATCTGGGGATCTGGTCTGAGGCCAACCAGATCATGATAAGAAGACATCAATTAAAAGTTGCAAACCCATGGAGCCAAGACCCCTGCAAAAATCACCTTTCCAACCAGCCTCCATGGAGCTTCAGCAAAGCGAATGTTCACATATGCAGATGATACTACTTCAGGGTGCCTGACAGAACCACTGGACACCTGTTTAGCCTGCTTTTGGAAGCCCCAAACTGATTGTCCCTGGGAAGGCACAATCTGCAGGTGGGGGTCCTGCAGGTATGAACAAGGCACTCTTCAAAACAGACCCCTGGAGCACAGGCCCTGACAGTTCTCAAATGCCAGCTCCTCCTAGACACCAGCATCTCATTTAATGCAGTTAAGGATCTTGATGGGACAATCCCATGACTTAAATTTGGAGGGAAAAGAATATAGTTGGGAATATCTGTGGTGCGTGTGTACCTGGGGTGGGAGGAGGGTGGAGTGTCATTATTAGCTGATATCTATGGAGCTTGCTATTCTCCAGGCACTGTGCTAAGTGCCCCACATGTAGTCTTGAGCAGCATTATTCTTTCCCCATCCTACAGATGAGGAAACTGAGGCCCCTTGAAATATGGCTTCCTGGGGCCTGTAGGATGAAGGCAAGAAATTTCTGTCTCTTCCTGGTCTGGGCTCCACAGACTTGTCCTCAACATCCAGCAATTTCCCACCTGCACGAACTCACTCATTTCTTCCCCTATTATCCTCCCAGATCTGCCTGAAATGTAGGTGCCTAGAACCCCGCTCTCACCCTCCCCCCACTCCCCAACTCCCACCAGGGATTTTTTTCTTGGATTTTGAATATGCTGACTTATATTATTATGTTGCCAGTTATTTCCTTCTTTCTGGCATTATAATTATCTATTTTAATATTCAACACTCCCCCTAGGCAGAGACTATTTTAAGGTGAGAACATATTTGATTGATCTGTGTCCCATCTGTGCTCCACCGCAGCAATAAGCGCCCCGCTTCACAAGCCAAGCAGATGCTGGATGAAGTGAGTGAGGAAAATCTTTCATCTCTACCTATTGGGTTCTGAGAGAACAGAAATGTTAAAGTTTTAGCCAATATGAATTTCTCGAGCTTTTACAATGTGCCTGGGGGGTGGAAGCGTGGGGCAGGGAGGAGCTGGGGGAGTTTCTCATCATATGCCCATATGAATTTTTAAGTATGTGTGTATATTAACTTGACTTTAGCATGTGTATTTAACAAATGAAACAATGGTATTTCCTTCCCTCCCCAGAAATCCCCTACCAGAGGGCAGAAAGCCAGATTCCAACTGGCTACACTTGAATCTTGTAGGGGTGACTTCAGCTACCCATTTGGGTGGCATAGCTTTTAAGAGAAACCTCTGGATATCCCAATTATGTCCAAAGGTCTCAGTTATTCAGAGAAAAAAAGAGCAACATTTCTTTAGGAAGCTGTTTCTGCGAGAGGTGTGTGATGGGTATAAAATACCAGGCGAGGCAAGGAGACCCTCTAGGCCTGCATGTGTGGAGAGCAAGGATGGCCGGAGGCCTGGTTTGTATTCCTCCCCAGTCCTGCCCCTGAAAAAGCATGCTGCAGAGAGCAGGGTTCTCAAGGCAGGGGAAGGCTGGCAGCCATCCAAGATGCATGATAAAAGATGCTCAGGCATCTCTGCCCACACCCAGAAATTGGATGCAAGGTCTGATTTGTCTCGCACCTCTGAGAAATTCAGATGAAAAAAAGGCATGGGTTCTCCTTTACAAAGGTAAGATAATTTTAGAATTTGATCGAGCAATAAGGGAGAATAATAGCTGGAGTTACTGGGGACAGAACTTCCTATAATGTACATTTTAATAAGTAGTCACGTTTTTAGGGAACACTATCATGACCTGTTAGATTTGCCCTAGAGCATTGTGAGTAATGGAGTGTGCTCAGGAGTCAAGCTGTTTGGGCTCAGTCTTGGCTCTGCCTTTCTTTAGTTAAGTGACCCTGGTCAGGTTTCTGAGCCTTTCTGGGCCTCAGTTTCCTCATCTGTGGAATGGGAACAATGATAATATTTAACTCAAAAGATATAGTGGGGGATTAAATGAGGAATACACATAGTTCATTTATTACTATGTGCCTGGCACAGAGCACGCACTTTGAGCTGTTGCCATTATTATCTCTGTTACCGTTATGTAAGATCTGCTGCTGATGACTGGGGAGAGACAGCCAGGTGTGCACACAGTCATATCTTAAGGCACCACCATTTCCTATTGCCTAAGGAAGAAATAACTGATTTCTGTGGTACATCTACAGTTCCATGGCTTTGTGAGGGCTGCACCTGCCACAGTCTGGAGTTCTCAGTGAGAAAGGGGACCAGGATTGCACGTAGATGCCCTGGCCTCTGAGAAACTTAGCTTTTGTGAGCTCTCGGAAGGAAC
>NW_011888831.1:1304256-1306669 GCF_000151845.1 Pteropus vampyrus
ATATATTAGTAGGTGAATCTTTTGGTAAGTGAAAGTGGTTCTTCTTTACGAACACAAGACAAATGTAGAATTTATCTTACCACTACCACCTCTACAATCATCATCATCACCTTGTCATTATACATTCATCACTCTCTAGGTGCACTATGGGAAAGTCTTTACCTGAATTATTTCATTTAATCTTTAAATATCAGGAGTCACTTTGTGTACATGAATAGTACCACTGACAGAAGAGGCCATGTCACTACTGAGTTCAGGACCAGGAAAGCAAATTCCTCATTGAATTTGTAGTTTCCCATTACTGGCCTCTGAAGTGCATAAAATTCATATAATTTCCCTTGTTTCCTTGACTGTGAGGAAATTCCAGAATTTCTTTCAGTTGCTGTAGGCCTCAGCAGAAGCTTCTCAGTATACCTTTCCTCTATCCATTTGCCTTTACCTCTTCATTCCCAATCAGTTTTTTTTTAATCTTGTTTTTATGGCATGTGAGTCTGCACTGCAAGTACGTGTATAAACAAATTGATATGTTGAATATTGCTCTAAAGCCAATGTGTCAATTCTGTTTAGTTTTTTCTTCCAGTATGGTGGAGTAAGTGCCTAACAGACTGACTGACTCTTCTTCAGTTAATAACTACAAACTCTAGAGAAAATATAAAAACCCTAAAGGCTCTGAGGAGTGAACAAAAGTGGGCAAGTTTTATAGGGTATTTGAAACTTGAAAGAAGAGCCTGGCATGAGGTGTGTTTTCCATTTTTATGACTTTTAATCTGAGGGAAACCGAAGCCATGCTACAGCAATGTGTAGCCAAAACTCTGAGAGAAAACTGCCATCATTCCAGCTGAAGAACTGGAGAGCGGAGACAGAAGACAGCTGCTGGAAAGTGTGGGGATGGGGAAGATTCTAGAAAGGAGAAAATCAGAGAGGGGCCCCCCAAATTCTGTGGATAAACTCTGGCCAAGTCTCTGGCTGATCCTGGAACCATGCATGCATGGTTCAGATGCAAGCAGTTTGCAGCTAAGGCCAAAAAGATTGGAATTAAATTTGATCCACTGTCCACTGCAGATGAGATAACGTTCTTAGTTTGAGTCTAACCAAGTTAGATGCCTGTTAAACAAAGACATTAACACCCTTCAGAGCAATATGAAGAATCCAGAGTGTCCAAAACATAATCCACAAAATTTAGATGCAATGCAAAATTCTTTGACATAAGAAGAACTGGGAAAGTGAGACCAATTCTCAAGAGAACAGACAATCAATGACCTAGATATTAGAATTAGCAAACAAAGACATTACAGCAACTATTACAATCATGTGAAAGTATAATGAATAAAAAGAAGGGAAATCTCAACAGAGATATAGAAGCTACAAGAAAAGAACCAAATATAAATTCTAGAACCAGAAAATAAATACCTAAAATATCTAAAATAAAAAATTCATTGTGTGCACGTAACAGTACAGTAGAGGTAACAGATGAGTCAGTGAAATTAAAGATCGAGCAATAGAAATAACTAAATCTGAAGAATGGAGAGAGAAAAGATTGGAAGAAAAACACATCAGAGCATCAGGGACTGATGGGGGCAATATCAAAATCTCTAACATATGAATATTGGAGTCCCAGCAGTGGAATAGGGACAGAATGGAACAAAAACTACATGAAGAAATAATGGCCCCAATCTTAAAAAATTTGGTGTAAGAACATATATTTACAAATTCATTCATTTCAGTGAATCCAACACAGAATAAATAAGAAGAAAAACATGCCTAGGCATATAAGAAGTTAAGTGCTGAGAGCAATGTGTCAACCAGAAGGGTTTTTACTACAAATGAATGTATTTTTATTAACTAAATGAATATTTACGGGGCATCTACTATGTATCAGGCACTTTTTAAGTCTTGTGAGCATAACCTTCCTAGTGCTGGGAGCAAAGGGAGGTACTGAGTTGGTCTAAGATTGAATTTTGTTCAGTGAGACCAAATTTACATGAAGAATACAAGCAGAGTAAAACCAGAGTCCAGGATGTAGAGATAATTCAAGAACACCAATTTTGAACTGAGCATTTCAGAAGAAGCTGAAGACTTTTGGGAAAATAGATCAAAGTCTCTTGAGAGAAGAGACTTTAAAATATCAAAAAGTCAAGAGATAAAGACCAGGGGATGGGAGCATGTTTTAGTGTTAATCACAATTAACTTTTTTCCTCTTAAAGGTTTGAGTTTATCTAGTGGGAAAAATAGCCCCTAGACAGGAAGGCCTCAGGGAAACTGTTAACACTTAAATGAAAACTAAGAATTGGTTCCTGCAGCTCAGTACGTGCTTAGATAAAGTATGATGAATGTCTGGTTCTGCAGAACTTAGAGAATGCTTGTACATGTGTGTGTGCATGTGTGTGTCCAGAGGCAGTGTGCTGAAGTGTGC
>NW_011888831.1:1306719-1315962 GCF_000151845.1 Pteropus vampyrus
TAGAGATAATTCAAGAACACCAATTTTGAACTGAGCATTTCAGAAGAAGCTGAAGACTTTTGGGAAAATAGATCAAAGTCTCTTGAGAGAAGAGACTTTAAAATATCAAAAAGTCAAGAGATAAAGACCAGGGGATGGGAGCATGTTTTAGTGTTAATCACAATTAACTTTTTTCCTCTTAAAGGTTTGAGTTTATCTAGTGGGAAAAATAGCCCCTAGACAGGAAGGCCTCAGGGAAACTGTTAACACTTAAATGAAAACTAAGAATTGGTTCCTGCAGCTCAGTACGTGCTTAGATAAAGTATGATGAATGTCTGGTTCTGCAGAACTTAGAGAATGCTTGTACATGTGTGTGTGCATGTGTGTGTCCAGAGGCAGTGTGCTGAAGTGTGCGTGAGCAGCAGTCTTGGCTGGTTCATTCATCTACTCACTATTTTTTGAGCATTGAGCATGTGCAGTCACTGATGATACAGTGATGAACAAGACAGATGAGGCCTTAGTCCCCTCTGCAGTCTGACAGGGAGAGACAGAAAATATATAAGAAAATAGATCTTTTCCAATTGTAAGGAGAACATCTTAGTTTGGCTCTATGACAAGGGTGCTGGTAGCTTACATGGGAGATGACTTCAAGAGGCAAATTTAGGAGGCAGGAAAACTGAGCCAGGAAAGGATGAGAAGCCAACAATATGTGTGTTAATGATGGGGCAAGGTGATATCCTACTTAGACATAAGAGCTGGGGATTTATCTGCTCCCACCCATCTCTCATTGGTTAAGGGCTCTCTCCATGGGTGCTAATTTTTCTATGCTTTTGGGTCACTCCTGCTGGCATTGGGCACTTCTCTGGGCAGAGGAGCCCTTAGGCCAAGAAGCAAAGAGACCCTGGCCCTTGCAGAACGGAGCAGCCAGTCCGCCTCAGCTGCAGGTGATCTCAGGGTGGGCCAAGACCCCACTGTCCAGCCAGCCATGGTGAGGACTTGGGTGTTCTTCTAAGTGGGAAGGAATTCACAGAAGCATTTAAGGAGAGGCGTGAAATGAGCTTAATTTATAAAATGCAGGAGAGGATCAAATTCCTGGAGAAAGTGAGGGAAGAAGGAGTCCGGGGCACTATGGCCTCTAAGAGGAGCTGGACATGTCTTCACTGAGACAAGAGTGAGGGTCCCACTGTGGGCACCTGGCAGGTCTGGTACGAGGAAGGGGAGAAAGTTTCTGTTGATGGTTTGCTTTAATTCCTCCATGAGGAATGAGGTGCCCTCATGGGCCAATATGGGGGTGGGAAGAGGTTAAAGAGGAGAAAGTGTAGAGAATATTTTTCTGCAGGGCTCTCCTCCCCCGCCCCAATCCTGTTTGGATTTTTTCAGAGGCATGAATTTAAAGTGCAAAGAATCAGTTCATTTAGAGTGATTTTATCTGGTGACATTTAGCTACCCTGGTGCAGGTGGACAGAAGTGAAATAACTGGCTTCAACTGGCCTAGGGTTTTGGCAGGAGAGCACAGCTCAGGGAGAAAGTCAAGGGTTCTGGGTGCTCCATAAGGGAGACATGATCTACACGCCTGTGGAGTCAGAGAGGTGGCAGAGACTCAAGACAGTGTGGTGTCTATGTTTTCAGGGTGAATTTGGCTTTGGTGATGGCCCTTCCCTTTTTGGGGGTATATGCTCCTCAATAGAAAATTTATTTATTTTCATACTATCCTCTTTCCACCTCACTCTTTTTCATCCATCAGAAGAGCAGTGAAAAACACACGAACTAGTCTAGAATAACTTTCTGAATGCAAAAGCCTATTTTTAACATCAAAATGTTTTTCGAACTTCCAGATGAGTTGTTTGATATCCACTGATTAAGAAGATCTCTAACAAGAAGCTTTACTTTGGGGACATTTATTTATATAATTATCAAGTTCATGGGTATTATGTTAATATGTTCTCACTTTTATAATGTTTCAACAGTATAGAGCAAACCAAGGTAAATTAAAATTTTCAGACACGAGTCAAGGCTTATTGCTTATTAATGAAGGACCAAGTGCGGATAGCAAATGGAGCAAGCTAGTCCAAATGTCCTGGGACTTACCATCTGAGCCGGATGCAGACCTCTCTTTCCCATCTCATGCTGTCTAGCTGGACATAGCTTGCTAGCTATGTTTGACCTCACTTGGTCATAAAGAAATCCCATCCCTCTTAGTAGTGGGTGAAATTTGCTCCTGAGAGGCGGAGGGATAATTTGGAACCATCATCAGATATGACTCATTAATCACAAATATCAAGTCATATATCTGAGCAGTAGAGGATAACAAATCGGGCTATTAATTCGATGTTCCAAACAACGGGGCTTCATCCCTGAGAAGGAGCCCATTCTCTCTGGGGTGTCAGCTCTCAAAGGCCCATGGCCCCACCTTTGCTGAAACCTCTCAGAAAACGTCTGCAGTGTGCCCTTGAGATACTGAACACAGAATTTGCTTCAATCTTGGTTTTGGGCAAAACATTTCTTTCACAACTGAAAGTTACCCTTCCTTTGTTTATCACTCATCATCGCTCCCTACATATTACCAATGTCAATATCTTGATGTCCATTCTTCTAAAGTCCTTCTTTCTTTCGTGTGTGTGTGTGTGTGTGTGTGTGTGTGTGTGTGTGTGTGTGTGTGTGTGTAAACTAACTGGTATCATACTACGCAAATTATTTTTCGATTTGATTTTTACTTGAAAATATGTCTTGGATATTCTTCTGTTTCAGGTCATGAAAGTCTACTATGTTATTTTAGTGTATGCAGGCAAGTCAATTATTTCATAATTTATCTGGCTTCTTTCCTGTTGAGGTACATGTATGAATTCCTCAACCTCTTGCAGTTTTACTATGATACACCAGGTGACAGCTATTGTTGAATGTGTATCTTTGTGCCCCTATGCCAGTATTTCTTCAGGCTTGGGTTTCCAAAAGTGAAATTGCGGAGATAAAGGGAACACACATTTAAACACTGTTTGATGATGCCTGATGGCTTCCAAATAACCGCATAAGTTCACACTGCTCCAGCAGGTATCTGAACACGCCTGTTTCCCCATATTCTTGCTAATATTTGTTACTATCAACCTTTAAAATTTTTGACAATATAATGAGGGTGAAATCATATCTCATTATTGTTTTAATTTCCATTTCCCTGGTGACTAGTGGAACCTGTACATTTTCCCAGACTATTATTGGCATTTGTATTTTTCTTCTGTGAATTGCCTATTCACATAATTTGTTCAATTTTTATTCTGTTGTGTCTTTTTTATTGATTTGTATAAGATCTTGATGTATACTGGCTATAAATTCTTTGGGTGTTAAATGTGTTCCTACAGTGTATCTTAATTTGCTGCTTGCAATTTAACTTTGTATTTAAGGTGTCATTTTTCAACAAAGCGTTTTAAAATTTTATGAGATTAAATATGTTAATCTTTTATTATGTGCCTTCTGGGTTTTGTGCCTTGTTTTAGGAAAATCTTTTCAACACCAAATATTAAGAATTACTTTATAGTTTTATTTCAATTCTTTTATAGTTTCTTTCTTTCCTTTTTTACATTTAGCTTTTTAATCTAACTGGTATTTATTTTTTTGTATGCTATGAGTAATAGATCTAACTTAATATTTTAAATTCTTTAAGCTATTCCTTTAAAAAGTTTTTAAAAAATCTCAATTTCAGTTGATATTCAATACTATTTTATATTAGTTTCAGGTGTATAGCATAGTGGTAAGGCATTTATATAATTTACAAAGCGATACCCTAATAAGTCTAGTATTCATCTGGCACCATACATAGTTACAACAATATTATTGACTATATTTCCTGTGCTGTACTTTATATTTCTGTGACTATTTTGTAACTACCAATTTGCACTTCTTAATTCCTTTACCTTTCTCATCCAGCCCCGCAACTCCTCTCCCATCTGGCAACCATCAGTTGATTCTCTATATCCATGAATCTGTTTTTTCATTCGTTCATTTATTTTGTTCTTTAGATTCCACATGTAAGTGAAATCATATAGTATTTGTTTTTCTCTGTCTGACTTATTTCACTTAGCATAATTCCCTCCAGGTCCATCCATGTTGTCATAAATGGTAATATTTCATTCTTTTTTATGGCTAAGTAATATTCCATTGTATATAATGTGCCACTTCTTTACCCAATTGTCTATTGATAGGCAATTAGGTCGCTTCCATATCTTTGCTGTTATAAATAATACTGCAATGAACATAGAGGTTTATATCTTTTCAAATTAGTATTTTGAATTTCTTTGAATGTGGATTGCTGGGTCATAAGGTAGTTAGTTCTATTTGTAATTTTTAAAGGAAACTCTGTAGTGGCTGCACCAATTTGTAATCCCATCAACAGTGAGCAAGGGTTCCCTTTGCTCCACATCCTCATTAACACTTTTAAAAAAAAATTTATTGGTGATCGCCATTCTGACAGGTGTAAGGTGATATCTCATTGTAGTTTTAATTTTAATTTTTGTGATGACTAGTGATGTCAAGCATCTTTTCATATGTCTATTGGCCATCTGAATGTCCTCTTTGGGGAAACATCTATTCAGGTTCTCTGGCATTTTTTAACTGGATTTTTTTTTTATGTTAAGTTGTATGAGTTCTTTATAAAGATATAAAGATATTTTGGATGTTAACTCCTTATTGAATGTATCATTGGCAAATTGGCAAATGTCTTCTCCTATTCTGTAGGTTGTATTTTCATTTTGTCGATGGTTTCCTTTGCTGGTTCTTCTTTATGTTTTCTATCTCTACTTTTATGTTTCCTATCTCTTTGTTAAAGTTCTCACTGAGTTTATCTACCTTCTCCCTAAGTTCATTGAACATCCTTATAACTAGTGTTTTGAACTCTGTATCTGGTAGATTGCTTGTCTCCATTTTGTTTAGTTATTTTTTTGAAGTTTTCATCTGTTTTCCCATTTGGGACATGTTTCTTTGTCTCCTCATTTTGGCTGCCTCTCTATGTTTATTTGTATTAGATAGATATGCAATGTCTTCCAGTCTTGGCAGGATACCTTATATAGTAGTTGTCCTGTGGGGCCCAATGGCTCAGTCTCCTTGATCTCCTGAGTCAGGTGTTCCAGGAGTGTTCCTTGTGTGGGTTGTGTGTGCCTCCTGTTGTAGCTGAGCCTTGATTGCTGTTGGTATGTCAGTGGGCGGGATTGACCCTCAGGCTGACTGGTCGTGAGGACTGGCCACGACCACAGTGAACAAGCTGCTGTGCGGGGAGTGACCCCATTGAGCAGGATCTCCTTGAGTGGGCTTTGGTATCTGCTGAGACAATCTTTTGGGTGTGCCTCTCGTCGGCGTGCCTCTCGTCGGTCTAATCGAGTGATGCTCTGTTGTTGTCTGAAGTCAGTCACTGGATGTGTTGGTGCTGAGGCTTCTTGGGAGGGGGTCTCTTGAAGGCCAAGATCAGCTGCTGCCTGTGACCAGCCCAAGACTACTTGGTAGGAGTTACAATGTATCCATAGTTGGTCGCTGCCTTTGCTGGACATGGAGGTGCATGGGAGAAGCCATGTTATGACCCTAGGGTGGCTGCTACTAGTATGGGGCTTGGGGCCAGCTTAGCAAAAGGCTCAAGGAACCTCAAGACCTGCTGCCACCTGCTGGCTGCTCATAAGGCTCAGCTGCTGAAAGAGTCTCTGGCGGTATGTGAGTTGGGTGTGGTGGAGTCCCAGGGAGTCACCAGCGTGGAGCAAGTGGAGTTTACAAGCTAATACAGATTCAGATTTGGCTATGTGGGAGGAGGGCTCAACACGGGGACAATGGCGGCTGTCCCTCCAGCCCTCACCCTGAATTTACACAACTCAGTTTCTCCTTTTATGTCTGCTGGAGCCCAGGATGAGTACCTGCGAGCGAGTCTGTGTGTGGGCCCTTTAAGAGGATGCCTGGGTTTCCAGTCACCTTCCTTCTCACTTGGATGAATGGAATCCTGGTTGATTTTCATAGCCAGATGTTGTAGGGGCTCCTGTTCTTGGCACTGGTGCTCCAGACAGGGAAGCATGGGATCTGTGCAACTAAAATATCCATCCCAATTCTTAACCACCACACGTGTGTGTGGAGCCAAATTGTTTCGTGTCTCCACCCCTCATACCAGTCTCAATTTGGCTTCTTCCTTTTATCCTTAGTTATGAGACATCTGTTCAGCTAGTCTTCAGCTGGTTCTCCAGGTTGATTGTTTAATAATTTAGTTGCAATTTAGATGTGGTCATAGGAGGAGATAAGAACAGTGTGTTCCTACTCTGTCATCTTGACTGGAACCTCCTTTAAACTATTTCTTGAATAGTCCTTTCTGTCCTAGGGATTCAAAATGCTGTATTTACAGCAAATAATATTTTATCACTCATTATAAATGCATGTTAAATTATTTAAAGTAGAACACTATGAATAGTTCCTACTTCCTATATTATTGTTGTCATTATAAATAAAATTACCATATATACACACAAGTATTTATAGATTCTATTACATTCCTGCAATATGTTTGTTAATCTGTTTCAGTCAGTTTGTGATGCTAGAACAGAATACCTTAGATTAGACAGCTTAAAAATAGAAATTCATTTCTCACAGTTCTGGAGGCTGAGAGGTCTGCCTCCAGAATGCCAGCATGGTCAGGTTCTGGGGAGGGCCCTCTTCATGGTTCACAGATTGGCTGTCTTTTTGATGAGTCCTCATATGGTAGAGAGCAGAGAAAGAGGAAACAAGCTCTCTCCTGTGTCTTCTTGCAAGGGCACGGATCCCATCAGGATGGCTCCACCCTCGTGATCTAATTACCTCTCTAAGGACCCATCTCCATATACCATCACACTGGGAATTAGGGTTTCCAAATATGAATATTAGGGATGAGAGACACATATTTAGAACATAACAATATTCCTACACCTATACCACATCATTTAAATAAAGATAGCTTAAATATTTTTTCTCATCTCTGGGCAAATCTTCCCCCATTTTATTTTTCAGAATTTTCTGATATATTTATACATACATTATCTCACCTCTATTCTTCTGTTGGTTGGAAGTTATATATTGCCTAATAGTTTTTAATGCTCTTTCATGATTAAAATGTGCTTCATTGACTTATCAAAGTCTCATATTGATTGGTACTTATATTTTCCTCCTGCACCATGTAAGGACCTTAAAATAGCTTTATACCATTTACTGCTGTCTTGACTCATGTGCCGTTTTTGTGTATTTTAATTCTGTACATATTTCAAACCTCACAAGGCAATATTATTAGTGTTCTATAGAATCGATGTTCATTTCGATTTATCTACATATTTACCTTTTGTTTTGCCTTTCATTCTTTTTGTTTTTTAATCTGGTGTTGCATCTGGGATGTTTTTTCCTTTGGTATTTTCTTTAGTGCAAATTGGTTAGCAGTGAAGTCTCTTGGTTTTTGCTATTCTCAAAACATCTTTATTTCAACTTTGTTTTTGAAAGATATTTTCACTGAATTTAGAATTCTAGATTGGCAGTTATTTCCTTTTAGTACACTGAAAATACCATGCTATCTTCTGTCTTCCATTATTGCTATTGAGAAGTCAGATAAAGGTGTAACTATTGTTTCTTAGAAGTAATCTGTTTCTACTTCCACCCATAGATATTTTTAAGTTTTTCTCCTTGTCTTTGGTTTTATGCAGTTTTTCTATGGTATGTCTGGATGTATATTTATTTGTATTTTTCCAAAGAGTCATTGAGTCTTAAATCCATTGATTGATTTCTTTTATTAGTTTTAGAGATTTTAAAGCCATTTTATTTGTTCAAATATTGCTTCTGACCTATTCTCTCTCTATTCTCCTTCTGGACTCCAATGAAACCTATTTTAGTCTTTCTCACCGTGTCCCTTATATCTCTTACCCTTTGTTCTGTAATATTTACCTTCCTGTGCTTCATTCTAAATATTTCTTCTAATATATATTTCAGTTCACCAATTCTCCCTTCAGCTGTGCCTTGAGTTCTGAATTTCAATCACTGTATTTTTCAGCCTAGAATTTTTAGATGGTTCATTTTTAAATCTTCTTTGATGTGTTGTTTGTTACCAGTTTCTTTTCATTAGGTTCTGCCAGGTGCGAGCAATATTGGGTCACCTTAATTCAATTTCATGGTTTGAATTATTTTGAAATACCTAGTGACTTGATACTGAGAGTCAGTCTAGTGAGAATTGGTTAACTTCTGGTTCACCCTTGCACTTGGAATATAGCTCTTTGGCATCTCAACCTTTAATGTGAATGGTTCATTAGAGTCCATGGCCAAGACATGGACTCCAACTTTTATCCTTTTGCCTTGTGAAGCTTTCAGAAGTGCTCCTTAGCTTATAAATCACCTCTTCTAGATTTGTGATTGAGATGGCCTCAAATGCCAGGCTCATCTCTTCTGTCTTCTTTTAGATCTTGGTGTGATAATTTCTCACTATTTTGTTAGCACTTTGATGCATTTACAAAGCTATTTTTTTGAAATTTAAAAAACATTTATTGGAAAATAAAAATAATTATAATTCTCATTCATATCCTAGATAAATTAAAATATCTTAAGAATGCCCTCCTCTCTGTGTTCCACACTTATCAATTACCTTTTTTTAAAAAAATTATTTTAATTAGTTTCAAGTATGCAGTACAGTGGTTAGACATCTATATAGTTCGTAAAACGATCCCCCCAGTTGCTCCCTCCCTCCCCTGAACCTCCACCTACCTAACGTATTCATGCTAATTGTATTCCCTATGCCATGCTCCCCATTCCTGTGACCATGCATCAGCTACTAATTTGTACTTCTTTAACCCTTCACCCCATTCTCCCAGCCTCCTCAAACTCCCCTCCCCTCTGTCCATCACCAAATTGTCCACTATATTTGTGAGTTTGTTTTTGATTAGTTTGTTCTTTTTATTCCTTAGGTTCTGCGTATAAGTGAAATCATATAGTGTATATCTTTTTCTGTCTGACTAAAATACATTTTAGGTCCATCAAAGCAATATCTTTCCATCTCCTTCCTTGTTGTGTATTTTAATCTGAAGTGAGTCTCTTCTAAGCAACATGTAGGGGTCTTGTTTTCCTTTTCATTCATCCACTCTTTTAGTTGGAACACTTAATTCTTTTCCATTTGAGGTAGGAATGCAGTTGTTACCATTCTTTACTGCTGTCTTTGATAAATGCTTTTTTCTTCTTAAAGAAGTCCCTCCAACATTTTCTGTAATACTGGCTTGGTGGTGATAAATTCTTTTAGCTTATTTT
>NW_011888831.1:1317207-1317592 GCF_000151845.1 Pteropus vampyrus
TTTTTTCTTCTTAAAGAAGTCCCTCCAACATTTTCTGTAATACTGGCTTGGTGGTGATAAATTCTTTTAGCTTATTTTTGTTTGGGAAACTCTTTATTGTCCTTCAACTCTAAAAGATAGCTTTGCTGGATAAATTATTACTGGTTATAGATCCTGTGTCTTCATCTTGTTGAATATTTTTGCCAAACCTTTCTGTCCTGCATAGTTTCTTTTGAGAAATCATCTGCCAGTCTTATGGGTGTTCCCTTACAAGTAACTATCTGTTTTTTTCTTGCTGCTTTTAATATTCTTTCTTTGTATTTAACCTTTGGCATTTTAATTATGATGTGTCTTGGTGTAGGCCTCTTTGGATTCCTGATTTTTGGAATTCTCTGAGCTTCTTGGG
>NW_011888831.1:1317642-1320097 GCF_000151845.1 Pteropus vampyrus
TTTCCTTCACCAGGTGAGGGAAGTTTTCCATCATTATTTCTTCAAACAGCTGTTCAGTAGCTTGTTTTCCTTCAGTTACACTGATCAGATGAGTATTTGGAGCCTTAATAGTGTCCCATATGTTCCTTAAGTTATTTTTAAAGTCTTGGCATCTTATCTCTTGTCATTCTAATCTCATGTCCTTGGCTTTCCCATCCTCTAGATAGGGCATTTGATCCTTTTCTTTATTCACTCTGTTTATTCCTTTGTTTATTCCATTTAGTGTGTTTTTCATTTCAGACTGGTTCTCTTTTATAATTTCCATTTCCATTTTAATCTCTTTGTTGAAGTTCTCACTGAATTTATTCACACTTCCCAAAAGTTCATTGAGCATCTTTATAACCAGTGTTTTGAACTCTGCATCTGTTAGATTACTTGACTCCATTATATCTGGATCTGTTTTCTCATATGGTTCTTTGTCTTCACATTTTGGCTGCCTTTCCATGTCTGTTTCTATGTACTAAGCAAAGCTCCAAAGTCTCCAGGTCTTATTAGTGTGGATTTGTGAAGTAGGTGTCCAGTGGCACAGTCCTGAGGGGTGTTCAGCTGCAGGCCAGACTTAGCCTAAGCCTCTGCCCCTCCGGGGCCACCTGTTAAGATTCAGCAAGCAATCCACAGATTCTGCGCTTATAGTTGCCTCAAAAGGCCACACCAGAAACCAAGGCCAGCTGCCTCTAATGTGAGTCTAGGCACTGCTTAGCAAGGAGCACCTGACTTGCTGGGGATATACCTAGATGTGGCTTGGGTGGGGCCATGAGTTGGGGGCGGCGGGGTTTCAGGGAATCCTCTGGGCGGAGCAACCTCTGTTATTCAGTTTGATGATATCACAGCTATTGTGGTGCTGTGTCCGGTGCACTGGTAAGTGGGAGGGCTTAACAGGGAACAATGGATACTGCTGGCACTTCTGTACAGAGAGTCTCCCTTTGGCCCTCACTTTGACAATGTCTCCCTGTAAGTCCCTGGTGCCCCCTGCATGCAGCCCAAGTGGCACTGGTGCTCAGAGTGAGCGAATCCATAATTGTGAAAATCCTCTGTCTAACCCAGCTGCTCAAGACTGGGCAGCCTGCGTCCTCGCCTCGTCCCACCTTCTGCTGTTGCAGGGTGCTTTCTTGGATTTCTCCCTAGTTGTATGGCTTATTCATCTAGATCCCTGCGATTTTTCCTTGCTGCTGTTCCTTGTTTCCATCACAACTTTGATTTGGTCGCCAGAGGAATGAACAGAGCCTCTATCATCTACACCATTTTTAGAAAGCTATTTCTAAATATTAAGTTCAGCTTTGGTTTTTCATCTTTGAGGTGGGTATGGGAAGGTCGATTCGAATCAAAATGGTTTGTTATTATTGAAAGTGAGAGTTCTAAGTTTTCTCTTTCACTTACATTTTGGAAGCAGTTCGTCAAGTTCTAACAAATTCCTGTTGGGATTTTGAATTTGTATTTATAGAGTCACTGGAAGAGAATAGGCATCTTTACAGTATTGAGTGTTTCCATTCAGGAATATACTATATGTTAAAAATTTCTCTTATGCTTTAGAAAAGCTTTATACTTTTTGTTTATAGGTAAGTTGTACATTTATTTATAAATTAATTTCTAAATATTTTGTGGATTTTGTTAATGGAATGGAATGCTCTGTTCCGAGTTTTGGCAACCTTTGTCGGCAAAGGCAAGATAGTAAATATTTTTGGCTTTGTAGCCATATGGTCTCTTGTAAATAATCAACTCTGCTTTTTCAGTGTGAAAGCAGCCAAAGACAATATATAAACAAATTAGCATAGCTGTGTTATTTATAGAAATAGTATGTGGGTTATTTGGTGCATATGCCAACTCCTGCTCTATTTAATTATATTTTATTTTTTAATATTTCTATTTATTTTATTTTTATTTTTTAAAAATAATAATAAAAACATTTTCAATTTCAATCGGCATACAATATTATATTATTTCAGGTGTACAGTGTAGTGGTTAGACATTTATGTAACTTATGAGGTGATCACCCTGATAAATCTAGTACCCATCTGACACCATACATAGTTATTACAATATTATTGACTATATTCCTTATGCTATACTTTACATCCCCATGACTATATCAATTTGTACTTATCAATCCCTTTTGCTTTTTCACCCACATACCCCTCCCATCTGGCAACCATCAAAATGTTCTCTGCATCTATGAGTTTGTTTCTGTTTTGTTTATTTTTGTTCTTTATATTCCACATGTAAGTGAAATAATATGGCACTTGTCTTTCTCTGTCTGACTTAATCCACTCATTACAATAACCTATAGGTCCATCCATGTGGCTGCAGATAGCAAGATTTTATTCTTTTTCTTTTTATGACTGAATAATGTACCACCTCTTCTTTATCTAGTCATCCATTGATGGACATCCAGGTTGCCTCCATATCTTAGCTATTGCAA
>NW_011888831.1:1320147-1322077 GCF_000151845.1 Pteropus vampyrus
ACTTGTCTTTCTCTGTCTGACTTAATCCACTCATTACAATAACCTATAGGTCCATCCATGTGGCTGCAGATAGCAAGATTTTATTCTTTTTCTTTTTATGACTGAATAATGTACCACCTCTTCTTTATCTAGTCATCCATTGATGGACATCCAGGTTGCCTCCATATCTTAGCTATTGCAAATAGTTTTGCAATGGACATATAGATTTACATGTTCCTTTGAAGTAGTGTTTTGGGTTTTTTCAGATAAATACCCAGAAGTGAGATTGCTGGGTCCTTCTTTGTCTCTTGTTACAACCTTTGTTTTAAAGTCTATTTTGTCTGGTATAAGTATTTCCATTTTCATAATATATCTTTTTCCATCTTTTTACTTTCAGTCTGTGTGTGGCGTCTGATCTGAAACGAGCCTCTTGTAGGCAGCATATGTAAGGATCTTGTTTTCTCATCCATTTGACCACCCTATCTTTTGATTGGAGCATTTAATACATCTACATTTAAAGTAATTGTTGATAGGTATGTAGTTATTTGCAGTTTTATTATTCATATTTTTTTATTTTTTTTCTTTTTCTGAAAGAAGTCTCTCTAACATTTCCTGTAATACTGGTTTGGTGTTGATAAACTCCTTTAGTTTTTTCTTGTTTGAGAAGCTCTTTATCTGTCCTTTGATTCTAAATAATAGCTTTGCTGGATAGAGTAATCTTGGTTCTTGGTCCTTGCTTTTCATCACTTTGAGTGATGAAAGTTTTTTCATCACTTTGAGTGATGAAGTTTTTTCATCACTTTACATTCCAGCTACTTCTGGCCTGTAAAGTTTCTGTTGAGAAATCAGCTGATAATCTTATGGGAGCTTCCTTCTAGATAACTAACTGCTTTTCTCTCACTGCTTTTAAGATTCTCTCTTTGTCTTTAACCTTTGGCATTTTAATTATGATGTGTCTTGGTGTTGACCTTTTTTGGGTTCGTCTCATTTGGGACTCACTGCGCTTCCTGGGCTTCTACATCTATTTCCTTTGCCAGGTTATGGAACTTTTCCATTATTATTTTTTCAAATAGGTTTTCAATTTCTTGCTCTCTCTCTTCTCCTTCTGGTACCCCTATGATGTAAATGTTGGTATACTTAATGTTGTCCCAGAGGCCCCTTAAACTATCCTCATCTTTTTGGATTCTTTTTTCTTGTTGCTATTCTGATTGTTTTTTTTGTTGTTGTTACCTTGTTATTTAAATCACTGATTCAATTCTCTGCTTTATGTAACCTATTATTGATTCCCTCTAATGCATTCTTCATTTCGCTTATCATATTCTTCATTATGACTGATTCTTTTTTATGCTTTTTATCTTTATTTTTATGTTTTCTATTTTTTTGTTGAAGTTCTCACTGAATTCACCTACTCTTCCCCTAAGTTCGTTGAGCATTCTTATAAATGGTGTTTTGAACTTTACATCTGGTAGATTGCTTGTCTCCATTTTGTTTAGTTGTTTTTTGGGAGCTTGGTTCTGTTCTTTCATTTGGGACATGTTTTTTAGTTTCCCCATTTTGGCTGCCTCCCTGTGTTTGTTTCTATGTATTTGATAGGGCTGCTATGTCTCTCAGTTTTAGTAGAGTGGCCTTATGTAGTAGGTGTCCTGTGAGGTCCAGTGGCACACTCTCCTGGGTCACCTGAGCTGGGTGCTCCAGGTGTATCCCTTTTATGTGTTGTGTGTGCCTTCCTGTTGTAGTTGAGCCTTGGTTGTCATCTGCTCATCAATGGGAAGGATTGACTCACAGGTTAATTGACTGTGAGGACTGGTTGGTGACTATATTGGAGGAGCTGTTGTGCAAGAGCTGACCTTACAAAGCAGAAAGTAGGGCTCTGGTGCCTGCACAGTTTGTCCGTTGGGTATGTTATCCTTGGATGCAGTCCTGGAAGTGCTCTGGCTGGCTCCAAAGCTGG
>NW_011888831.1:1322532-1329951 GCF_000151845.1 Pteropus vampyrus
GTCCATCATTTAGTAAGTCTGCATATGGGCCCTTTAAGAGGAATGCCTGGTATTCCTACAGCCCTCAGTCTCACTCAGCCACAATCTCTGCTGATTTTCACAACCAGAAGTTGTGGAAACTTCTCTTCTTATCATTAGAACACTAGGCTGGGGAGCCTGGTGTGGAGCTGGGACCTCTTGCTTCTCTGGGAGGACTTCTGCAGCCTAGATATCCCCTACCAGTTTTTAACAACCATACGTGGGTATGGGACCAGCCAGTTCTGTGTCTCTGCCCTTCCTACCAGTCTTGAGGTGGCTTCTTCTCTATGTCTTTAGTTGTAGGACTTCTGTTCAGTTAGATTTCAGGCAATACTCAATGATGGTTGTTCTGTAGTTTAGTTGTAATTTTGATGTGGTCATGAGAGGAGGCAAGCACAGTATTTACCTACTCCACCATCTTGACCAGAAATCTATTTCATTGTATTCTTAAAAACTGTATATTTCTGTGCATTTTAAAGCTATTGATTTAAAAATTTTGATCTTATTGTTAGCAAACTTAAACTCTCTAATTAGTTCTAATGCCTTGTTCAGCTTTCCTGGATTTTTCAGAGAGACGACTATATGGTCTGCAAATGCTGACAAATCCCCCTCTTCCTTCCCAATAATTACACTTCCCATTTAATTTTCTTGTCTTGTTATATTGATTAGAAACTCCAGTACATTGTTGTATAATTAGGGTGATAGCAATCATCGTTGTATTTTTAATTTATTTCTAAAGAAAATACTTCAAATGTTTTCATCGTTAATTGTGATGTTTTCTATAGGTTACTGACAGATGGGCTCTGTAAGATTAAGAAAGATTTCTTATATTCTTAGTTTACTGGGGGCTTTAAAAATGTTGAATGAATAAAATATGTAAAGATAGTAAAAAAGTACAAACATTCATTTATAAAATTAATGAATCCTGGGGATGTATTGTACAGTATAGTGACTATCATTAATAATATTCTATTGTATATTTGAAAATTGCTAAGGGAGTAGATCTTAAAAGTTCTCATAAAAAATTATAGCTATGTGTGGTAATGGATGTTGACTAGACTTATTGTGGTGATCATTTCATTATATTTGTATGTATATATAATATATATGTTATGTGTAGAATCATTATGCTGCATGCTTAAAACTAACATAATGTTTATGTTAATTATATATCTCAAAAAATGTTAAATTTGATGAAATATTTTTTTACCCTCGATTGAGATAATCTTATGTCTTTATTCATTTACTTTATTAATGTAGTGATTTACAATTACAGACTTCCTAATATTGAATTCTTCCTCTATTTCTGGGGAAAAATTCTTCTTGATAATGTATTGTTCTTTTAATATATTGATGAATTTGATATGCTGATATATTCTTCAAAAATTTCACACTTAAGTATTTAAATGAGATTGGCTTATAGATTTTAGGGGGATTATATTTATTCAGCTTGGGTATCATGGTTATGCTAAAACTTACAGAATGAACTGGGGCGACTTCTGGATACTCTGGGATATTTGGTATAGTTAGCTATTTTTTTGTTTGTTCAAGATTTTGGCATAATTGGCTTCCGAATCCAAATAGGGTGGTACATATTTGGTAGGTAACTATTGATTATTATTTCAATTTCTTCTACAATTAGTTTATTCAGAATTTCTATCTGTGCTTGAGTACATTTAGGTAATTTTTCTAGGGAATTAATCATTTTGTCTAGATTTGAAAATTTATTGAATAAGGTGATTAGTGTTCTCTTATAGTTTTAAAAATTTTTCCCATATCGTAACTAGGCATAATTTCTCATTTTGAATTTTATTTTGCCTTTTCTCTTATTTCTTCATTGCAGCAGATTTGTATATTTTATTGGTATTTTAAAGACAGCTTTGATTTTATTGATCAAATCTACTCTTGTTTTGTTTATTATGTTCATATATTATGGTATTATTTACTATGTCCAGAGATAAAATATTTTAGTATATTATTTTTGAGATTTTTATTTTGATGGTCAAAATTTTAATTTTCAAGCCATTTAATTAACTTTAAAGAGATAATTTCCTACTTGATAGTTTGTTCTGGGTGCCACTTAACTCTTAGTTCATCAGTTTGTAGAGTTTGATTCCTCTCTTTCATAGTGTTGGTTTTCCATACATGCTTGGTGAATTTTTGCTGTATTCGCATGCCTATTTTGTTTCCTCTGGTATACTTGTGGTGCTTATGAAGGAAGAGTGGGAAGTACTCATTAGGGAGGGATTGGCTGGTAGTATGTTTTCCTGGGTGTATAGGTTCTCATTCTTTCTGGTGGTCAGTGTCATCTGGGGTCCTCAATGGAAACTCTGGACACAGCTTTACAACTCATTGTCACATTACTGACTGTCTTGGGAGAGGGAATGGGCTGACCAGTCTGACTGCACTGAGTGCTGCTCCCCAAATAAGCTCTCTCTGAATGACCAGGGTCCACTTCTCTTCTACCTAATACTTTTGAGTTTAGAGTTCTCTGGAACAGCTTCTCCCCTTGGAATAATCTTTTTTTTTTCTTCAGCAGTTCTCCTAGATTTAGTTTCTTTTTAGATCAAATATTGTCTATTTTCTTTTAAATTTAATCACCATTTCTGAGATACCAGTACCACTTTCTATTGTTTTCCTGGGCTATTATAAATTTTTAAAATTGTTTTATTTCATTTTGTAGAATTGTATATAGCCACCTTCACTACTACAAATGCAATTATACTGTTAAATAAATCCATATTTTATTAACCTCAAGTACCCATAAACATTTGAAAAATAGTTATATCTCTTTATAAAAGAGTTATATGAGATATATCTTGTTTATCACATATATGAGTTTTTCTATATACAGAGAATATTTAGTACCCCTATGATTTCAAGACTTCCCAATGATATCTGGTCAACAGGTTGAGAATAATGTGCTAGACAGGGTAAGGGGCATGGTCACAGATTAGAATACTAAGATAAGTAAATATGGAAAAAAACATAATCTATTTGTCATTGTACTGTTCTTGTCTGAGATTTATCAATTTAAAAATTAACTTTTGTATACTAATGTGGATTATATAAATTTCTGTATGGGTGATGGTAAAAGTGATGAAGTATATTGATGAGATAAGAAAAAAATATGTTTGCTGAATTTGGGTTTGGTTGTTTTAAGCCTGTTTGCATAACAAAGGTTAAATATGATACCTCTACTGGGGTCTGCAAGATCATCTCCAAGTCTGATATGCTAGAACTCAACAGGATTCAGCAAATAATTATACTCACAGCTGCGGTTTATTATAGCAAAAGTATACAAAGAAAAGTCAGCAAAGGAAAAGTCACATGGGGCAAAGTCTGAAGGAAACCAGGCACAAGCTTCTAAAAGTCATCTCCCAATAGAATGACACAGGATGCTCTTAATCTTCATACAATGAGTTGTGACAACATGTGTGGAATGTCTACAGGGAAGCTCATTAGAAATTCACTGCCCAAGGTTTTTACTGAGAGAACCCTCTGCCTAGCATGTACAAAAGTTCTAGCCTCCCAGAAGCAGGTACTCATCACAAATCATATTGTTTGTGTAAATGACTTAGGCACAGGGAGTCACTCTTATCTTTTAGGGAAAGTTTTATATCAGTGTAAGGAATTGTTTACCATTCAATTTCCCAGATACTAGCCAAGGGCCAACTGTGCAAGCAGGCCTTTCTATGGACAGCAGTCTCAGCCTTACTATATAATCTCTTTCAGCATAATTCTTAACTTTAGCTTTTGAATAAAAATGATGGAACAAATGATATGTTATTGACTAAATCTGCAAGAAGTTTTCCCCCAGCTTTTTGTACTACTTACAAGCCAAGGACATGTCTGTTAACAACGTGGGGGATTCCTGGCATGTGCTTTGGCAAACATTTATTAAGCCTCTGTTATGTGCAAGGCACTGTGCTAAATGCTAGGACTGCACAGATCATGAGACTCACACATGCAAGACCACCGCCCTTTGCTGAGATGTACCATATCCAACCTTTCTGTCAAACCCTGGGACTACCCATGAACCTGAGAGTCATTATTCTGGGAAGAACTGGATTTTCAGTTGAGCCTTTTATTGACTTTAATGACTTGAGGCTCAGAACCACACAATCTCAGGAAAGACACACAAGCTTATGGAAATTGCCCAGCTTGAACTGTTCGGGTGAGATTCATTTGCCAGGAATGGCAGGCTTATTTCTCCCGACAATTTCTTGTGTTTCATTTGGTTTTATTTCACTGTTTGAGAAAAATTTTCCCCTGATTTTTCTGTTTATTTTTATCTGCTGAAGTGGTAGTGGAAATACTAAGTGGCATGAAAAGAATGTACACAGGGGCTTTGAGGAAACTGAGGTCCTAGAAGAGCTCTTTGTCTTGGTTTGTCCCCAGCACCAACACTGGAGCCTTTATGGTGCCTTCATGCCAGTGAACTTGGGTCTTACATTCCATGACCATCAAGAAACAACTTTCTCTGAGCTCCCCTGGGTCTTGGGTTCCTTATCAAGGGCATCAGACTTTGGAGGGACCTGAGGTGAAGGGGAAGTCAGGCCCAGAGGTTCCCAGTGCTGCCACTGAAGCTTGGAAAAAGATTTTCAGGGGGAGATGCTGGAGCAGCCCAACAACTGACTCCAGGAAAAGAGGTCAAGTTGCAAGTAAAGTGAGGAAGGAAGAGCAGTGGGGCCAAAGCTAGGAAACCTGAACAAAGAGGAAGCACAGTGCTCGGGCCGGGTTCTCCTCACCTCTTGGTGAGAAGGCAAACAAGGCATGCTTCCAGAACTCAAGTCTGTTTTCTTGCTCCTGGAAATTCTGTGTTGATCTGTATTAGTGTTGGGAGCATTTTGGTGATCTTGGGCAAGGTGGGAGGACTCAGCACTCCTTGATGTCCTTTCCTGGGATAGGCTGGTAGATTTCGTTCCAAGTGCACAGTTCTATTGTGTTTGCTGGGCCAGGCCATCACAGGGGCAATTGCAGGGCATGAGGGCCCAATGTCAGAAAGGTAGATGGCCTGTTCGGAGATCCTCATTGTAGCTTTTAGAGGTTATAGGGTTAAATTGTGCATTTCGGTTTATGTGCGAATTGCTTCAACTTCCTTAGTGGTCATGGAAAATGATGCTGTAAGAAGGGATTTTTAATGAACTTTCAATTTGAGGAAGTATTTGGCATAAGAGGCAGCCTGTAATTTAGGAGTCAAATAAAGGTGAGGTGTTGGGTCTTGATCTGGTGACTGGTTCTGAGAAATATCTCAAGGCTCTTAAATATCAGTGAGTCCACTGATCAGTGAGATCATGAGGTTATGATTATGTTTAATATAATGTTGAGTTGCAGAAGAGAAGTGAGTGGATATTGAGGAATAGTAGCTGGAGTGGGGTGTTGCTTTTCAGACTAGCCAGGAAGAGAGAGAGTGGCAATGGGGCAAAGCACCCATGGGTCCTGTTCTATCTCAGGTGCTTGTTGCAAGCTCATTACCACTTTGAGCCTCTTTTTCTTGAACTGTAAATGGGGGATAATAATTTTCCCTACTTCCCACAAGGAAGAATTGTTATCAGGATTGAAAAATGCTAGAATGGGAAGCTGTTAGTGTAGCACCTGGCCTATAGTGATTGTAGTTTCCTGCAGAATCTTATTACTCCTGTTATATTACTATTACTATTACTTTTTGTTACTGTTATTGTTATTGTTACTGTTACTGTTAGTCTTACAGGCTCTTTCAAAGAGCGAAGCTGATGTGGTCAAGTCAGAGCATGAAGCCATCACTGGCAAATTGAGGGTCATAGATCTCTCTCTGTGGAGAAAAGGGATTGGATTATTTGCTAGGGCAGCTGAAGAGAGATTTGTCCAGAGAGAGGAATATAATGTCCATACAATTCCATATTGAGAGTCTAGATTGAGAGTCTAGATTCCATATTGAGAGTCTAGAGAGGAATATAATGTCCATACAATTCCATATTGAGAGTCTAGATTAGTCTAGATTGATCTCCCTTCTATCTTCAAAAATTTTTATATAATCTAAGGGTGAGAACCAGCCAAGAATTAAAAGAAAGGCTAGCAATGAAATCGGAGTTCTATAATTAGAAGTGTTCTTAGAGTAATTTGGTTCAACCTCCCCATCCAGGCTAGGAATTCCTGCTCCATCATTCCCAAGAAGTGGTTAGTAAAGCTCTGCTTGCACAGCCCAAGTAATGGGGAGCTTATTACCACTGGAAACAGCTCATTCCATTTGTGGACATCTCCAATAGTATCAAGTTGTTCCACCTGCAGAGCTAAGACTGGTTCCCTTTAGAGGCCACCCACTTGAAGAAGAATCTTGAGTCATCAGTTTGACTCCACAGAGATTTGTAGACTATTTAACCTATTTATCCAAATCTTCTTGTCTCTAGTCTTAACAGCCCCATAGCCAAACAACTGCTCATTTAAGTACGTGGCTTTCAGTTTCCTCCTCATTTTGGAGAGTGAACTCTATATTTCTGTCATGATCCGAGTCACACAAAATTAGCAGTTCGGAGTTTCTCCCGGAATCCGAAATGTTTTTTAGAAAGACCGTTCACTCAGAGATACGTTGCTATCATCTCTTTCCAGGGATCTTCTTACAGAATGTCAGAGCAAAAATAGCCCCCAGAAATAATCTGCTTCAACCTCTTATTCCATTTTACACATGAGGACAACCGAGTCCCTGAGAGGGGAATGAGTTCAGCCAGTGTCATTCGGTGGAAGAAAAAATTGGAGGCCAGATCTTGTGGTTCTCAAGTTCAATGAAACCACATTTTAACTGAAAGGGAAAAACTGAAGATCTCTATGTGTCTTTGGTACTATGGTCCTGAGTGAGCTTTGTTCTCCAGAAATTACTTGTTCTTCTAATTGTCTGTAGTTTCCCCATGCTGATTTTATGTCTGTACTCTGAGCTCAAGAGGCACCACCCCTAACCTTGGGCTTACTTCCCACCCACATCTCTGGAACTCTACACCTTTCTAATTCATGACCCCCAAGACTTAGCACCACAAATGTATGATGAAAAGAAAATCTGTTAATATTCAAACTACTTTGCAAAACAAGCAACTCTTTCACGGTGACTATTTGTTGCTATTTATGATGACAGATTATCTTTATGATTTTTCCCAGCACATGTCTCCAGAGGAAATTAGATACAGTACTTTCCTTAAGCAGGGCCAGGAGAAAATGTTTCTATAAATACTTAACAACTTGTCAAGGGAGATTACAAATATTGGCACGTCCTTCCCAATGTCATGTTGGTTATTGAATCTGCTGTAAGGAATCAGGATGGCTTATTTTCTCCCTGCTCTAAGGTAGTGCTACATATTCTTAGATTAGAGGAGGTGTTTCTAAAGGCAGAAGTTCCAGGTCCAGACCCAAAGCCAGGATCCTGGCATGCCT
>NW_011888831.1:1330001-1332361 GCF_000151845.1 Pteropus vampyrus
GTGTCTTTGGTACTATGGTCCTGAGTGAGCTTTGTTCTCCAGAAATTACTTGTTCTTCTAATTGTCTGTAGTTTCCCCATGCTGATTTTATGTCTGTACTCTGAGCTCAAGAGGCACCACCCCTAACCTTGGGCTTACTTCCCACCCACATCTCTGGAACTCTACACCTTTCTAATTCATGACCCCCAAGACTTAGCACCACAAATGTATGATGAAAAGAAAATCTGTTAATATTCAAACTACTTTGCTAAACAAGCAACTCTTTCACGGTGACTATTTGTTGCTATTTATGATGACAGATTATCTTTATGATTTTTCCCAGCACATGTCTCCAGAGGAAATTAGATACAGTACTTTCCTTAAGCAGGGCCAGGAGAAAATGTTTCTATAAATACTTAACAACTTGTCAAGGGAGATAACAAATATTGGCACGTCCTTCCCAATGTCATGTTGGTTATTGAATCTGCTGTAAGGAATCAGGATGGCTTATTTTCTCCCTGCTCTAAGGTAGTGCTACATATTCTTAGATTAGAGGAGGTGTTTCTAAAGGCAGAAGTTCCAGGTCCAGACCCAAAGCCAGGATCCTGGCATGCCTCAGTGTCTGTCTTTCCATGAGATTATTAAGAGTGTGGGCTTTGGGGTCAGAAGTCCACTGACTCCACTATTTCCCAGCTAATGACCATGGGCCAATCCTTTAGCTTCTCAGCACCTCAGTTTTCTCTTCTGAATGATGATGATATTCTGACTCATCTCAAGGTGTTGCAAAGATTAAATGAGATGACATATGAAAATCTTCTGACCTGGTGAGAGATCTGTAAATACAGATTTTGTTCTCTGTATTTTCAGTCTATTGAGAAGAACTCCCTCATCAGCAGACATGGATTGCAATAAGCTTTGTTGTCTTCCATGTTACTTAGGAGAAATTTGACAATAATGAATATAATAAATGAAGTTAATAAAAGCTAACATATCTCTGTGTCTTATAATGTGTCAAGAATTGTTCTAAGATCTTCACATGGATTTAATATTTAATCCTTACAGCAACTTTATAAGAGAGATAGTAGCATCCCTTTTTTACAGAGGAGGAAACTGAGGCAGAATAATGTGCTCAAGGCCACACAGGAGGAAGGGATGGAGCTGAGACTGGCCTCAGGCACTCAACTACCCAGCTATATGGTCTCCAAAGGAGGGCTAGCTCTCACTCTTTTCTAGTAATTTCTCCTTTCAGTATGTTGAAGAATTTTCTCTGTGTTCTATATGTTCTGAGTTTTACCATCTTGAATCTAGGTATAGATTTTTTATTTATCCTGCTTAACAGTTGGTAGAATTTTTAGGTCTGGGAACTCATGGCTTATTTAAGTTCAGTGAAATTCTCTGCTGTTATCTTTTTAAGTACCGACTTCTCTGTTATCTCCATGTATCCTTCTGGAACTCCTATCAGACCTATATTGAAGCTCTTGGAGTTGCTTTTCATGGCTCTCAATTTTTATTTCATATTTTTAAATCTCTTATCTCTTTTTGGCTATGTTCTGTTTGATCTTTGTGTTCTCAATTTCGCTGTTCAGCATTCTGGTCAGTTTCTCTACTGAGTTTTAAAATTTCATTAACTCTCTACTTCATTTCTATGATGTCTAATTGGTTCCTTTTTATAGCCATTTCCTCATTATTTCATCGTTTTATTTCTTGTGTCATGGTTGCGGTTCCTTTCTTGACCTCTTTAAGTCTATCGCCATGCTTGTTAAGTCCATAGGCCTTCTGTTTGATCTCTTTTCTCTCAAACAGAAGTGATTTTATTTGTGAAGTTTATTGTTATTCCTATATGGTTGCAATTTTCCTCAGTGCTTTGTGCCTCCTGATTTTGAGTTCACCTGCTGCGTCCTGAGCTGGGCTAGCCTCTGGTGAGTTCCTTCAGCAGTCTACTCCATCTCTAGGTCCTGTCCTCCTGGCAATCAGGCACAGGGTGTCTGGGAGCAATCCTGGCTGGACAGGAAGTGGGTTCTTGATCCTTGGCTTCAACTGGGAAGTGTGCTTCTGGTCTGCAGCCTGGGGCGGGCTGTATAGTTTTAGCCCCAACTTACTGCTGCTACATTCCTTGCATTCTCATGTTTCTTTTATGAGCCTTGCTTTAAAAACTACAAGGATATCTCTTTCTTATTTTTGAACATGCTTGTGTGTTTTTCCTCAACACTAAGAGTCTGGAAAAAACCGAAAGTAGGGGTTTTAACATCATCTTAGTCCACCATCTTGAACCAGATATACTCTTTCCTTATTATCCTTTGTTAAAATGAAATAATTGATATATGCAAAAAGACTATATATAATATTGGCTATAAAACATAATAATAAATAATAAAGCATAT
>NW_011888831.1:1332411-1337393 GCF_000151845.1 Pteropus vampyrus
CAGCATTCTGGTCAGTTTCTCTACTGAGTTTTAAAATTTCATTAACTCTCTACTTCATTTCTATGATGTCTAATTGGTTCCTTTTTATAGCCATTTCCTCATTATTTCATCGTTTTATTTCTTGTGTCATGGTTGCGGTTCCTTTCTTGACCTCTTTAAGTCTATCGCCATGCTTGTTAAGTCCATAGGCCTTCTGTTTGATCTCTTTTCTCTCAAACAGAAGTGATTTTATTTGTGAAGTTTATTGTTATTCCTATATGGTTGCAATTTTCCTCAGTGCTTTGTGCCTCCTGATTTTGAGTTCACCTGCTGCGTCCTGAGCTGGGCTAGCCTCTGGTGAGTTCCTTCAGCAGTCTACTCCATCTCTAGGTCCTGTCCTCCTGGCAATCAGGCACAGGGTGTCTGGGAGCAATCCTGGCTGGACAGGAAGTGGGTTCTTGATCCTTGGCTTCAACTGGGAAGTGTGCTTCTGGTCTGCAGCCTGGGGCGGGCTGTATAGTTTTAGCCCCAACTTACTGCTGCTACATTCCTTGCATTCTCATGTTTCTTTTATGAGCCTTGCTTTAAAAACTACAAGGATATCTCTTTCTTATTTTTGAACATGCTTGTGTGTTTTTCCTCAACACTAAGAGTCTGGAAAAAACCGAAAGTAGGGGTTTTAACATCATCTTAGTCCACCATCTTGAACCAGAGATACTCTTTCCTTATTATCCTTTGTTAAAATGAAATAATTGATATATGCAAAAAGACTATATATAATATTGGCTATAAAACATAATAATAAATAATAAAGCATATACCTGTGAACTGGGCCCCCTGCTTAAGTATTAGAACTTGACCAGTGCTGTTGAAGCCACATATGTTCCTTCTTGATCCCATTTCTTTGTCTCCCTCACCCTAGGTGACTACTCTTGGGTACTTTCTGTTTATCTTTCTCTTGCTTCCTTCCCTCCATTATTTTTCACCAATTTTTTTTTTTTATACAGGGAAGTGCCATAATGTTGTGCTTTAGAATTGTGCTATGAAGCTACAAAAATAATGAAAACACATTAGCACATAAATGGACCAACAAATCAGTAGACCAGAATAGAAAATTTAGGGACAGACTCAAGTTGTTAGGAAAAGTTCTATACAATAATGGAGGCATTCTAAATCAAGGCGCGAAAAGGACGATCTATCTAGTAAATTGGTATTGGGCAATTTGTTAACTATTTGGAACAAAATAAATTTTAGATCCTTATCTTACACCTTACATAAAAATGAATCTCTAATGGATTAAAAAAAATCTAAATTAAAAAAACTCCAATCACAATTGAACTAGAAGAAAATTTAGGATAACAATTAATTCATTTTATAATCATGGCTGAAAATACCTAAGCAATACACAAAATCTCAAAGCTATAAAGGAAGAGATATATACACTTAACTACAGAAACATTTAAACCTTTGATGTAGCAAAAGACACAAAATCCAAAGACAAACACTAGAATGAACAAGAATATTTGCAATATGTAATAGATTAAAAAAAAAGTTACCATCCTGTTGAAAAACAAAAGTTACCTTTAATCTACCACTTAGGACCACTATTTACATTTTAATATATAGTGTTTCAGACTACCCCCCTTCTATGTTTTTATTCTTATGCATATCGCTTTCATATGTGGGATTACCACTATACAAATGATTTTTGTAATACTTTTTACTTAATATAGTGCAAATGTTTTCTCATGTAAGTAAATACATGCAAATTATAATTTCTTCTGCAAAAATTATAAAGTCTATTTGTTATATATCGTACAAAGTGCTAACACCTGTTTAATAAATTACTTAGTTAATTTTTTAAAGTCAATATGCCTAATATATGAGGAATTCTTACAAATCAATAAGTAAAAGCCAAATATACCACGGGGCAAAGGAAATGCGTAGGCCATCAATCCACAGAAGACTGAAGAAGGAAAACTGCTATGGCCCACAAAGGTAGAATGCCAGTCTCTCTCGTTAATAATTAAAAACATGTAACTAAAACATTTTTGATGTATACCACTGAGAAAAATTTTGACAGGTAAATAATATTGAGGCTTAGTAAGGGTGTAGGGAAATGGACAGGCTCATAACCTCTTGGTAAATTGATATAGAATTTGCCAGGCAACTTGGCAGTATCTATAAAAATTTTTTTATAAAAAGTGTATGCCTGAGCTCTGACCCAGCAGTCCCACTGAAATCATAGCCTGAGAGATGTTCATTTCAGTGCTGTAGAAGATAGAGGAGAGGGTGGTGAGGATGATATATGAGAAGGTGGCAGATATTTCTAATTTTGATTAAATAAACAGAAAATATACTTGGGTTATGAGTATTTAAAAAAAATCTGTACATTTTAATTTTTTCTAGTAAATATATTTCTAGTGTAATCAGAAAGCAAACATTTTTAAGGGCAGATGTATTAATAGAAAGTAATTCAGTGTTTGAAATGCTTATACTATATGCCCCCCATAAAAACAATAGCAAAAACAAATAATCCGAACCAAATCAAAACAAAAAAACCACCCTAAACCTCAAAACTACACAATAGACAGACAGTGGCCACCTTATCACGCTCAGAAAAAAAGTCCTCCATCTGGATCTGCAGCCTTCTCTAGCTTCCCAGCTCACTCTCTCTTACCAACACCAAGCATTTAAGGCAAAGCAACTCCTAACATTTCCTGGATGTGAGATACCCTTCAGTCACTGGGCTCAACGTACCTGCTTTCCCTGTCACTAGAGAAGCCACTCCTTCCAAAGCTGCCTGCCCTACCAGGTCACACCCCTGGAGAATAGACACTGGACTGATCAACCAATATGTTCTTAGGACCCAACATGGGGGCTTAACACACAATCTTCACAGTAAATGTGTGTGAATGAATGAATGAATGAATGAGTGAAGCTAAGGCCCAGGATTTGGGCCAGAGACAGACCTAAGGCTCCAGAGTGGTAAGGCGGGACTGGATCTGGCTCCTTGATAATGCTTGCTCTTCCCCCCATATCAGATCCTTGCTGCTTCAGAGTCATTGCGGGGAGAAAGCGGTAAGAACACAAGAGAGGGCTTTGAGAGCTGAAAACAGGCCATATAAGCTAAGAGTGTCTCATCTGCTAGATCCCACTTATGTCACAAAAGTCCTGCCTACAAGTGGCCTTGGGCTGTGAAGCACCTCATCTCTAAAAAATCTGTCCTGCTGGAGGTCCTAATTAAACACGGTACGAGATAGAGTCTGCAGGATGCCTTTGATAGGAGAGCTGGGACAAAGCAAAACCTGGCCATTTATCAAGTGTATACAGGTGCATTGCTCAGCGGATTTGGGGCCATATTAATAAATCATTTTTTTATTTAAAGCAGCTCTAACTGCACAGCAGAGCCACTTGAGTCATCTCTCTGTCCAGGACTTGGCTTCCACAGGGCCCTTCTGATGAGTCTGATTATTTTTAACTGTAATTAAAATTGTAACATACTATGCTGAGGACCCCATTTTTCTAATCAATGTGCAAGCAAGTTTTTTAAAAATTATTAAACTGGCTATATAAAATTTTTAATTTGGGGGTATTGCAAGTCTTTAAGCAGAAGGCCACCCTAACATTCATGCCAGATGACAGGTAGTCAATGAAGAGATAAAAAAAAAAAAAAAAACCCTCTACTGGCTCTGTCAATCCCCCCGCTCTAACTGCACTAAATTACAGAATTAATAGGTTCTTAGGAAAGACTGACATACAAGTTACTGTGAGAGAGACAATTAAATGTGGAAACCCGCTTTTCTCACTGCATTTACTTTTAAGGGGAGGCTTTGAGACTCAATAAATCGTTTTCCTATTTCTTCTCCACTTTCCCGTAAGTTCTTCAGAGAAGCACCTAGAACGTTTAAGAAGCTTCTTTTGCCCTCTTGATCCCTCTAACTGCTCATTAAGGTTATGTTTTCCCCAGAAAGTTTCTTCGTAGATCAAGGAGAATTACAAATACCCGTATAGTTAAGTCGATTCCTGAATGATCCTCCTGTTCCTGTCTTTACCTCTTCCAAAACAATCTAGTCCAGATTCATTCAGTCACTCACTCACTCACTTATTTATTTATTTGGCAAACAGTCCTCAATCTTGCCTTCTCTAGGCACTAAAGAGGTTGGCTAGTCTGATCTTGTTTCAATTCAGTCTAAAGGAGAGAGCGCGAGCGCGAGCGCGAGCGCGAGCGCGAAGTAGGTGATTATATACCTGGAGTAAGAGCCTCAGAGATGGACATAGAAGGAGCAGGAGGGCCCAGAGGAAGAGTTATTCACACAAAGGTGCCCTTCTGCTTCCCTGAAGTCATGCCATCCAGCACCCTGGCCTCTGTCTGCAGGTGCTCAGCACTCACCTAGTATGAAATAGGCACTTGCTAAATGAGTCCTGAATTCACTCAATATGTTAACCTTTCTGTTGAGTCCTCTCAAAGTTATGCATCCAACTCAAATTAGGCTCCTCTCTTCCCCAGATACTGTCATGATTAATTGTAAAGAAAAATCCTCTTTGAGGGGAAGAGGAGGATTTTTTTTAAACCCCCCTTTTCTCCCACTTTCCGCTATTCGGCAGTCAAGCATTTGTCATATTTTAGTTCTTAAACCACTAGTCATTTCTGACTAATACTGAGCAGGCAGACGTGGGGTATGATTTCCAAAATGATAAATGCTTCCCTTCTTATCTTTTGATATCTGGAAGTAGAAAATTTCAAGGAAAAAGGGTTTTACACCAAGATGACCATAAATCTCATTGTATTCACAACAGAAGGCTGACCAGAGGAGTTTATTAAATCTGTAAAAGATTTGATGTATATCAAACTGTTACATAAAGTCAATACTTTGGAGAGAAGCAGATAATAAATACTCAGCAAGAGGCAATATTTCTATCAAGGAGAAGGCAATCACATAAAGATTACGGGAGCAATTTCAATATTGCGGGTTTTTCGCTGCAGTAAGGAGATATGTCTT
>NW_011888831.1:1340503-1358571 GCF_000151845.1 Pteropus vampyrus
AGGGACAGAAAACCCCAGCTGGCCCTAGGACAAGCAGGAGCAGCAAGTGCAATAGCCTTGAGATTGGCCCCAAGCATCCTTGGGTTAGACTGATTACTGTGTGCTTGTACCCAGGGCAAGACCCATTACCTACATGGTCTCTCGAATGGAGGGAGGAAGTGAAAAGGTCACTTATTACCCTGAGTTAGGACCGCAGTGGAACAGTGGGCCCACTATTGGAACACAATTAACCCTGGGAGTATCAATCCTAAAAATCCAGGCAGGGGAGACCTCCTCCTGCCAATGAGACCTCACGGACCCCAGGGGCCAGGCTCAGTCTTGTGAGATGCCTAACTGTCCTCCGCCTCCCCCTTACTTCCCAGCTGGGTGAGGCCCTGACGTTTCCAGGCAGAGTCACAGGACTAGCCTCGGACCCCCTCATATTACAGGGACCTTAGAGAGGGGAGAGCCCCTTCCACAGTCATGTTCTCAGCTGTGGGGGGAGGTCTGGAATCCCATTGTGCTGATCCTTGGACCACTCCATGCTCATGTGAAGAAAAGATTTGGCCCAATCTCTCTGTGAGCCTCGGGGCAGGTCTGGCTGGGGTCTCCCAAAAGTCTCCTTTTTTCTCCCCAGCACTTTCTCTGGGGGACAAGCTCGAGACAGGACTGAGCTGGGCCCAGATGCCACTTTTTCTCCTCCTGACTTGCCTTCCCATTGTGGAGCTTGGGGTCCACTTGTCAGTTAGTGCCCTACTCCTGAAACTCTTCTTTTGTAATCCTAACACTGGACTCTACGGAAAGCAAAGGGGATTTATGGTGAATGACCAGCCCACACCAAGCAGTGGAAGCTGAGCATAGGCATAACTGATTTGGGGTAATGCGTGGGACTTGCCTCACATAAAGTCCACTCCCAGATGTTCTGTCCCTTTGAGTCCTAGACTGACCTCCCCCACCCCTGACACCATCACTATGAGAAAGTTAACTCCAAAAGCAAAATCCTTGTATCAATGCTGCCATACTGTAGGCATCACTTAAAAATAGTTTTCTTTTTTCAAATGGGTACATGTAGACACAAAATTCAAACAGGGTCAGAACAGAAAGGTCACTCCCACCTGCATCTTCCTGTTGCCGTGAGGAAATTAGTGTCAACAATTTCATGTGTCTACTTCCAAAGGGATTCTATGGCTTTACAACTTTTTGGTTAGTTTTTGACTGAAAAACACTTGGAAATTTCATGTGGGTCAACTGAATACAAGCATGTTCATATATATTTAAATCAGTTATCCGAATCACAGATTTTGATACCAATGACAGAGCCAACTGTTAGTCTTTGGTAAGGGATTTAGTTAGGGAAATCTGTTTATCTTCAAATTTATTCCTTGTCCTTCTCCTGCTTTTTTCTTTATCATAGGGTAGAGTGGGATGGGGGGTGGACTGGGCCCTGCAAACAATATTTCCTGGGCTCAATGGCAAACTGGCTTCCATTTAGATTTGGCCATTGGCCGTTTCTCTTCAGTGATTGGTGGGAGATGGCATGGGAAGAGGGGAGAAGCCAAGTTATCCCATACCCAGCCTTCCCTTTCCACCTCTGGAGTATCACTGGCAATGCCTGCATTTCCTCTGTAGTCCAGATCCCATCAGGCAGCTTGCATGGTGGTTTCAGCTCCTACAGGAGCCCCAGTTGCAAAGCTTTCAAGGTTTCAGCTCCTGATGGGCATCCCAGCTCCTGGAATGTGGAAACACCTTCCTTCCATGTCCCTGAGGCCCTGGGATAACAGAGGCCCCCCTCGTGATGGCCAGTTTCTGCCTTGTCTTACCTTCTCTCACCTGCTTTTTCAGTTTTCTAATGCCTTTGTAACTGATTCTTCATATTATATTCCTTTTAGTAAGAATTCTATTTTCTGTACTGGCCCTTAATTGATCCATTATGTGACTGCTCAGAATTTACATCTTGAGTATGGAGTCACCATTATCTTGACTTCTCAAAAGATTGGCACCCAGTGGTTCAAGCCTGAAAGCCTGACTCCCTCATTCTCACTCATCCAAGATATCACCAAGTCTTGTTAGAATTTTTTTTCTGTGATATTTCTTGAACCTGTGCCCTCCTCTCCACCTCTAAAGTCCTACTTAGTTCAAGTCTCTTCTCATCTTACTCTCCAACCTGTCTGTCCTCACAGCTTTCACTCTTGGCTCCTCATAGTCCATTTCTACCCTATAGCATTCTAAAATTAAATCTGTTCATGTCACTTTCCTGCTTAAAATGTACCCATGACTTCCTGTTGTCCTTTCGATGACATCCAAAGCCCACTCCATACCCCTCAGGTTTCTCCTTCTTTGCCACCCTCTACCCAGTGAGAATGAGACATAAAAACACTTGTAGTTCCCAGTTTGTACTTGCTGTCTCTTTTTGGGGGGGCTTTTAATGGAATCCTTCTTTCTCTCTCTCCCTTCACCTCATCATCTGCCTGATTTCTACTCATCTTTCAGATCTCATTGTAGATGTCACTTTCTCCAGGAAGCCTTCCTGGATCTTTCAAGACTGAGTTTAGACCCTTCCTTTGTACTCTATAGCAGTGGTCCCCACCCTTTTTGGCACTAGAGACCAGTACTCCTATGAGAATCTAATGCCTGATGATCTGATGTGGAGCTGAGGCGGTGATGCTAGCACTGGGGAGTGGCTTCAAATATAGATGAAGCTTCATTTGCTGGTCCACTGCTTACTTCCTGCTGTGTGGCCTGATTCCTAATAGGCCATGGGCCAGTGCTGGTCTGTGGCCCAGGGTTTGGGGATCACTGCTCTGTGGCATCCTATGCTCCCTCCATGATCTCATTTTTTTCTATTCCTGCCACTCTTCCTCTAGACTGAAAGTTTCATGAGAGCAGGGTGCCATTTGTAAGTCAATTCTCTATACTCTGTCCAGTACCTGACACATAGTAGGGGCTCAAAGGGTTTGTGTCCTTGACCATGGAGTGCAACCACTGGTGAACCTGAAGATATAGTATATCAGGAGTCCCCAACCCCTAGGCCATGGACTGGTATTGGTTTGTGGCCTGTTAGGAACTGGGCCGCCCAGCAAGAGGTGAGCGGTGGGTAAGTGAGCAAGCGAAGCTTTGTATTTGCAATTGCTTCCCAGTGCTAGCATCACTGCCTCCGCCCCACCTTGGATCATCAGGTGCCGAAAAGGTTGGGGGTGGCTGCTGTAGATGATAGCGCCCTCCTTGCATTTGGCTGCAATGAATCTCTGAATGGGGAGTGAAGAGAGGCCTCATTCTGTTTGACTAAAAAATGCTCACCTGTGTGAGCCCTGGGAGGGGCTTAGAGGTGAATCACCCTCAGCCCTGTCTAAGGAAGCACTGGTCCAGTTTTTAAAGGAAATCCTCTTTTTGGAAGTATAATTGGGTGATACATAGGTTTGGAACATGCTGAGCTGACCTCAGAAGTAACCTACAAGTTAGTTCAGAGGCTGGAATATAGTGCTAATGAGGGCAGAGCCACAGGGTCAATCATGACCTGGAAGAGGGGACTGTCAGCAAGCAAAGTAAAACAAAACAAAACAGTGCTCTCTCTGCACTGACCTGGCAGTGGCCCTCCACTGAGCCCAACTCTTGTCACAGCCTGAATGCCCAAAGATCCAGATCCCTTGTTCTTTCTGCACCACCACTGGCTCTCAGAGAGTTAGCTATACCACTGCTGCAACCAAGTGTGCAACTGGGGATATCAGAAACACACAGAGAGGTCTGGGATTCCACCAGAGTTACTGAACCAGCACCGGAAGCCAGGCATGGGCATTGGTCAGCATATGCCCAGTGCACAGACTGGTAAGTAGAGGTTAATTAACTCAAGAAGCAGGAAGTGAGCTCTTGTTAGGCTTCAGGCTCTGTACTGTATACAGCCAGCAGATAGAGTGGTTCCAACTGCAAGGAGCCCACTGTGGGATTGGAGAGCAAGACAGAGAAATAAATGAGAGTTGTAGCCCCCTCAAGAGGCTCTTGAAGGACAGAAGATCAAGGTGGACTTGCTCCCATCTTCATCGGGCAGGGCTGCAGGGGAGAGGCCTTCATGCACCTGGATGGAGAGGAGGGACCACTTCAGGCCGTGAATGCACCTTCACAGGGAGCCTGGCTTTGGGGGTTTCCTGGACACAATGCAGGGTTGTTGCGAAGTAGGGTTTCTCCTAGAGTATCTGACCATACAAGACCCTGTTCTGCTTCACCCTCCTCAGGGCCTCTCAGAGATGATGACTTATTGGTGAAGAACTGGGGCCCTGTCTCCTTTGTTCACACATTGAGACAGACAGTACTCAGAGGGGCAGGCAGTATACTTAGGTCACACATTCTGCATTTGCAGAGCCTGTTAACAATATAGTATCGAGTATTTTAAAAGATGTTAAGATAAATCTCATGTGAATGGGTCTTACCACTAAAGAACCCCCAAAACCAAAAGCCAAAAAACAAAATACAAGCCCCCCTGCAACCAAAAATAAAAAGACTCAAAAGAACACAAGGACATTTTGGGAGGTGATAGATATTTTTAATACCTTGACTGTGGTGATGTCATCACAGGTGTATGCATATATCCAAACCCTGCCAGTTTGGGGACTGTGAGCTCCCTGGTTCACATTCCTTGGGGAAGAGGGTATTTTTGCCCACAACCAGCAAACGAAATTCTTGGGCTTCAGCTGGTTGGACCACTTTAGGTGTAAAATCTCCAAGGGGTTGAGAGCACATGGATTAGTTTAGGGCTGGCCACATGGCCTTGGTCTGGGAGGGAGCAGAAGCTAGGAGTGGAGGTGGCTTTCTCTGACGCACCCAGGGATGTGTTGGGGAGAGTAGATGCCACCTGAAAATCCCTGTTGTTAACCTTGAAAAGGGAGAATTGTGCTGGGAATCCCCAAACAGCAAGTATCCAAAACAGCAATTTCCTTCTTTGTAGAAAAGTCAGTGGTGTGTCAAACTCAGAGATAGGCATAGGAAGGAAACCAAATGAGGATGTCAGAGATCAAGTCCAACATCTTCTTTTTACAGATAGAGAAATAAAGGGTCAAGGGTGGGACAAAAGGGACCTGATTGCACAATAGGTCATGGCAGAGCTGGATTTAAACTTGTTTTCCTGAGGCTCCTTGCAGCATTTTCCCACGATAATGCATGGGTGAGAGAGGAGGAGGAGAATGGAGAGGCTGCTTTCTCAGATTTCTTACTTTTCTCTCCTTAGAGGGTTAGGAGACCTTATGCACAGTTGCCTGTGAGGCAAGGCCACCACAGTGGTTTGTGCTTGCTGTGAAATTCGTCTTGTAGAGTCAGAGTGTAAAGAGAAGAGGAAAAGAGTAATAAAACAAACACTCCACTTAGAAAATAGACTCAACGTTTAAACAGACATTTTGCTGAAGAAGATAAACAGATGGCAAATAAACCCACAAAAAGATATTCAATACCATCAGCTATTAGGGGAATGCCAATTAAAACCACAATGAGATATTACTACACACCTATCAGAATGGCTAAAATAAAAAATAGTGAAAACATCAAATGCTGGTGAGGATGCTGAGAACCTGGATCATTCACATGTTACTGTTTGGAATGTAAAATGGTACAGCTGCTATGAGAAACAGTTTGGTGGTTTCTTAAACAACTAAACTTGCAACTACAACACAAACCAGCATATTGCATGCCTAGGTGTTTATCTCAGAGAAACAAAAACTTAATGTTCTCATAAAAATCTGCACAAATTTTCATGGCTGCTTTATTTGTCATAGTCAAGTGACTAGAATCAGCCCAGATATCCTTCAGCAGGTAAAAGTTTAAATATGCTGGTGCATCCATACCATGGAATGCTACTCAGCAAGAAAAAGAGTAAACATGATACATGCAACAACTGGTTTAATCTCCAGAGAATTATGCTAAATAAAAAAAAGCCAGTCCCCAAAGGGGACATACTGTATGATTTCATTTACATGACATTTTGAAATGACAAAATTATAGAAATGGAGAACAGATTAGTGGTTACCAGCGGTTAGGTGGCTGGAAGGAAGTATGTGAGTTTTTAAAAAGGCAGCAGGAGGGAAAATACTGGTCAGCATCTTGACTATCACCTACGGGGTGACAAAATTGTATAGCACTTAATAAACCCACCAAAAATGTGTAGAAGTAAAATTGCGGGAATCTGAACAAGATTGGCATGGATTGTATCAATGTCAATATCCTGGCTGTGATGTTAATAGTACAGTTTTGCAAAATATCATTGAGGGAAACTGGGCAAAGGGGACAGGGCTCTCTCTGTATTATTTTTTAAAATTACACGTGAATCTAAAATTATCTCAAAAATTTTTTTTGAAGAGCAGAGGTCATTTTCACCTTTTTGTTTACTAGGAATTTCTCATCACCCCCAAAGTCGCAAGTGCATTCACTTTGAGGACTTTGAGATAGGAAATCAGCTCTTAGTTATGGTGTTCAGAAAAGCCAGAGTAGCCTTCTCTGATAACTGTCCCTGTGCTCCCTGCAGCCAGAAGTTGGGGGATCCGCTAATGCTGAGCTTTTGCAGCCATAAGACACCTGTTGCCAATAATAAACTTATCCTGAATGGCCTCTGGGCTGCCCGGGAGGAAGAAATAAACAGCAAACATGCATTTGAAGAAACCAAAGCCTTTCATGAAAGAAAATTAGGATAGAAAGTTGTTTTATTTTCCCGGAGTCCTTGGGAAAAAGACCCTGACATAATCACTCTTGGGTCCAGGATAAATGAACACAGAAAGTGCTTCAAGAATGCAGTGAGTCTGATGGATTTTATTGATCGGCTCTTTCTTGGGTTTCCTTGGGAAATGTTCCGGCTCCCTTGCCTCAGCCCAGCGACACGGACACGATTGTTTTCATTACAGGAGGGCATTTATTTGGAATGAAATATGAAGTGGGGTATGTTCCACTCTCACCTCGGGCCGGTGAGCTGCCTGGGCTCTGATAGACATTTCATTATTTCTAAACAAATATCACCTTCAATCAGATATTGGTTTTCTATGAAACCAGAGTGATCACGAGTGCTTTTGTCATCAGAGTAAAAGAACAATGAGCAGCCCAGGGGTCATTAATTTCTTCCTGAAAAGCAATCGTGTGTGTGTGTCTATGTGTGTCTATGTGTGATACAAAGAGCAAGGTGAAAGAGACAGACTAAAATAGCAGTCACCTTTTTATTCTGACTCTTGATGTTTCTGTTCTCTTTCTCTAGGCGGGGTCACAGCCATGCTGAGTTTGTCTTCATATCTGGGAAACAGAAATGGCAGGTAGTGCAGGGCTGGGGTGAGGTCTCGCAAGCACTGTGTTGTAGTGAGGTGGTCTGGGAGTCAGCTCACCGGTGCCTGGGATCAAATAGCTCTAAACAGACCTGCTGTGTGCCCTAAACACACACCAGCCTTCTCTGAATCTCCATTTCCTCATTGGTGACAGGAGGATGCTAGCCTAAATGGCCTCTAGGGTCCTCTGGCTTATGTGTTCTATGGCATTTAGGACAACTTATGAGATTTTCCCACATGCAGTTTCCTTTGGTGAAACCCACTAAGGATGAGAGGTGGCTTAGTCTGTAGGAACTTCAAGAGAGGCCACTGGGGTCATTCAGGCTTCTGATAGCCTCAGTCACCCACTTATATGTTTCTGCCATGTCTTAATTTTCTCCCACCGTCTTTAAACTACCTTCTCGATATTAGACAGCTGCAGCTCTGACTTTGGCTTGAATATCTCTAATGATGGGGGAGTTCTCCACCTTAGAGGCAGCCCAGTTTATTATTGGGAAGTTTTACTCTCGGAGAGTCTTTTCTTAGGTGGAACAAAGATATTTCCTCATTACTCTTCATGCTGCTCTCTGCTATCACATGGAATAAGGCTAAATTTTCTCACAAATGTCAGTGCTCAAACGCTGAAGGATTATAATCAAGACCCCCTTAGTCTGTCCATCTCTAGAATAAGGACTCCCAGCTCCTGAATCATTTATGGGATGCAGTCATGAGAGTCTTTATCATTCTTGTTTGGTTCTTTTAAACAAGTTATATAGCTAAAAATGTCCCTTCTTGTGTATATGAATTGATCATAAAGGTAATATAATATCACTATAGAAAATTTGTTTATTTGGGAATAAGAAAAAAGTCATCGCACTTCTCATTTTTAACCCAATTATTATTCATATTTTAGTATATTCTTTTCTGCCAAGTTTCTACATTTGAATGTTTTTATTTCTTTTTCCATTTAACACCATGTCAGATGGTTATAGTCTTTATAACCATCATTTTGAAAGGATGTGCACTCTTCCATCTATAAATGTATTATAATATTTTAACGAAATTCATAGTGTTGGACATTTAGATTGTTTCTGTTTTTATGATATTATAACCAATGCTGTGATGGACATTTTTGGGAATGGCTTCTTCGAGAAAAATGTCTTTGAGATGCATCAGTAGCTCTGAAGATTTGAACATTTGTGGCTTGCTCCGTATGGCCCCACTGCTTTCTAGGAGGGTTACCAGGTGGCCACTGTAGGAGAGTGTAGGTGTCCTTGTTTCCACACCAGCAGCCAGCACCAGGTCTGAGCTCTGATGAGAATGATTTTGGGGCTGGGCAGTGCTGGGCAGTGGAGAATGGTCAGTTCCCTGACGCTGGACCCTGAGTGTCTACCGACAGAGGCAGGGTCAGATAATGGGTAAGAGCTTGGGCTTCAGAACCTGGAAGGCCTGTGGTGAGCCCTGGCCCTGCCACTTGCCTGCTGTGGGGAATTTATGGAGACTTAGTTTTCTCATCTGTAAAAGGGAAACAACACTTATACTAATACCCACTGTTATCATGATCACCAGTGGCCTGTGTATTATTTTCCTGTGGCTGCTATAACAAATTACCATAAACTTGGTGGCTTTATACAATAGAAATCTATTCTGTCACAATTCTGGAGTCCAGAAGTCTCAAATTAGTTTTACTGAGCCAAAATCAAGGTGTCAGCAGGGCTGCATTCCCTCCAGAGGCTCTAGGGGAGAAGCCATTCCTTGCCTCTTCTACCTTCTGGTGGCTGCTGACATTCCTTGGCTATGGCCGCACCACTCCAATTTTTGCTTCTGTGGTCACATGGCTTCTTCTCTTCTATCTGCTAAATCTCCCTTTGTTTGTTTCTTATAACGACATTTGTCATTGCACATAGGGTCCACCAAATAATCCAGGATAATCTCCCTGGCTCAAGAGACTTAACTTAATCACACCTGCAGAGACTCTTTCTAAATAAGGTTACATTATAGGTTTCATCCCAGAAATGATTCAGGGATTAGGACCTGACACCTTTGGGGGTCATTGTTGGCCTGCCACATCTTCTATATTGCTAAGTCTCTGAACGTTGTCATGCCTCAGTACTTGGTCCCTGGCCCTCTTCTTCTTTTTTTTCTCACCCTTCAGGGATTCCACCCAGTGGTGAGGGCCTTTGCCTTTCTGGTCATGCTCCTTGCTCGGTCTCATGACTAAATACTATCTGCATGTTGATGACTCCAGCTCAGACTTCTCTTCTTAACTCCATGTGTCTTCTCAATATCTCCACTGACAGAGGCTTAGAACATGCAAGCCTGAGTTCCAGATATTTTCCCCAGATCCTCTTCTTCTGCCACCTTCCCCATCTCAGAGAGCGGCAGTTCATCCTTGCAGTAGCTCAGACGAAAGGCTGGGCACCAACCTTCACTCCTTTCTTCCTTATCCCATACCCCACCCCATCTGCAGGCTCTATATTCAAAACTGATCAGATTCTGACCCATTTTCACCACCGTACTCCCACCATCCCCAGTCCAACTTTATGTGCAGGTTTTTTTTTGTGGACATAAGTTTTCAAATCCTTTGGTAAATGCCAAGGAGAACAATTGCTGGATGGTATGGTAATAGTATGTTTAGTTTTGTAAGAAACAGCCAAAACTTCTTTCAAAGTGGCTATATCATTTTGTAGTCTCACCAGCAATGAAAGAGAGTTCCTGTTGCTTCACATCCTCACCAGCATTTGGTGTCATCACTGTTTCAGATTTTGGCCATCATAGTGGTAGCTCATTGTCGTTTTAATTTGCATTTATTTGATGACAGATGAAATGGAGCATCTTTTCACATGCTTATTTGCCAACTGTATATATTCTTTGATGAGGTGCCTGTTAAGGTCTTTGCCCATTTTTTCAATCAAGTTGTTCATTTTCTTATTGTTGAATCTTAAGAGTTCTTTGTATATTTTGGATAACAGCCTTTTATTAGATGTGTCCTTTGTAAGTAGCTTCTCCCAGCCTCTGGCTTGTCTTATTCTCTTGACATTGTCTTTTGCAGTTCATTATATTTTTAATGTTATAAAGTGAACCACCAAAATAACTAAATATAAGGCTATATTCTCAACTACTGAGAGATAAAGGGAAAGAGAAAAATGGGTAAAAGTGTATGATAGTTTTCGCTCATCTTTTAGAGCAGAAGTTGGCGAATGAGGGCCCCTGGGACAGATTCAACTTGCCACCTGTTCTTTTTTTTTTTTTTACCACCTGTTTTTGTAAATAAAGTTCTATTGGAAGATAGTCATGCTCATTCATTTGCGTATTGTCTATGATTGCTTTCAGGCTACCATAGTAGAAATGAGGAGTTGTGAAACAGACCATATGGTCTGCAAAGCCTAAAATATTTATATATCTGGCCCTTTATAAAAAAAAGTTTAGCAATTCCTGTTTTAGAGCAAGACATCAAGACATCAAAGAAGCAAGGATTAAATATTATTTGTAAAATTAATAACACAACTACTAGAAGGTTAGAACAAACTTTGAGTCTGTTCACAGTTTGTGTAAATTTCCAATTCATAAGAAGGAAACCTCATACTCAAATAAAACAAACAAGACAATCTTTGTAGGAAATAATGGGCATCAATAAAGCATTTAAAGCAACAACAAGAGGTTGAAAAAAGATCAGATATATTTATTATTTAAGTAAAACAAATAAGACAAATAGTATATAAGAGATGGATTAAAAATAAAGTAATGTAAAAATTAAGAGTTAAGGAGACTGTGGTTAAAGTGGCTAGACGTTACCTTACCTTCCTCCAGAGACCAACTAAAGTGGTAGCAAGAGAAAAGGTTAAGTGTAATTGACAACATCGAAAAGAGTGGGTGACAATGTTAAAGAGCAGTGGGGAGCGGGGAGACTTCAACACATTTTTTAAAGATAGAAGAGTGATAACTAACAACACAGGATGGAGAAAGCTACAGTGTAGAGTTAAGGTGGAGAAAGATACGAATGAAGAAGACTCTCATTTGCCTTCTAGAACCCAGAGAGACTTGGGATCCTGAAACCCTGGGTAAACTGGGTGCAATAACAGGCCGAAAGTAGGGATTAATTGAACATCTACATAGTTAACCCCTGTCTCCTCTACATATCACCTGGCAGCCAGGCATCTCCCCCTTTCTCTAGGGAAACAAATTAGTGTTCTCTTTTAAATATATTGAAAGGCCTCAGAGAAAAAGGCCACTGCCACTTCTAACATTAAGGGACTCACCATTGTTTTGGCCATCTCCCTACCTAAACATCCTAAAGCAACACCCATAAGTGGATAAACCCTGCCCACATATTCAGAGCTTCTCACGACTTTATATGTCTCTACTTTAAAAAAAGAAATAATAATTCAACAAAGCATAGCCAAACATTTGAGGGAAGGCTCTGTATTAATTATCTTTTGCAAAGTAATAAACTACTCCCCAAATCTAGCAGCTTAAAATGATAGTCCTTCATATGCCACAGTTTTTGTGGGTCAGGTATTTGGGAATGGCTTGGCTGGGCGGTGCTAGCTTAAGATCTCTTATGAGGTACAGATGTGAAGGTAGGGTGATCCGAGATGGCTGGCTCACATGGCTGTAGGCAAGAGGCCTCATTCCTTGCTGGCTGTTGACAGGAGGCTTTGGTTCCTTAATACTTGGACATCTTTACAAGGCTGCTTGAATGTCCTCATGACATGGCAGCTGGCTCCCCCTGGATTGATTGATCTGAGAGAGAGCAAGGAGGAAGCCTTTATAACCTAATATTGGATATTATACACCATCATTATATTTTCTTCTATCATTAGAAACGAGTCACTGGGTCCAGCCCACACTAATGGGGAGGGAAACTGGGCTTCTTGAAGGAAGGAGTATCAAATAATTTGTGAATGTATTTTAAAACTACCACAGTTTTTAACTAAAAGAAGAGATAAAAATAAATAAATATCTAAAAATAATTTTAGAGAAAACTAAGTTAATACAGGCAACAAAAGAGAATAAAAAAGTTTAATGGGTGTCCTTAGAAGTATTTAAGGGAATATTGCATTTATTAAACAAACAACAAAATAAATGTTATGGAAAACAAAATTAGGAGAAATAGATATGGGGGGGTGGTTAAAGCATGATTACTAATTTCTTTTTTTTTCTTCCCTTGTTTTTTTAGAAAAACTTATTTTTAAAAATTGAGGTGAAATTCACATAATATAATATTAACCATTTTAGAGTATACAATTCAGTGGCATTTAGTACGTTTTAAATGGTGTACAACCATCACCCCCATCTAGTTCCAAAACATTTCATCATCCTCAAAGGAGACCCTATACCTATTAAACAGCCATCTCACACCTTCTCCCCCAGGCCCTGACAATCACTAATCTGCTTTCTATTTCTATGGATTGGCCTATTCTGGACATTTCATATAAATTGAATCATATAATATATGACCTTCTATGTCTGGCTTCTTTCGCTTAACATAATGTTTTTCAATTGCTGTTGTCTCTTTTTCAAATTAGTAGAAGGACTGGAAGCTAAATTAGAAGAACTCTCCAAGAAAGGAGATTATAAAGAAAAAAATAAGAGAAATATGAAATAGCAGTGTTAGGAGATTAACCCATGTGGTCTGATATCTAATATAAATTCCAGAATGGACAGAAAAATGGAGAAAAGTTTATGGAAGAAACAATATGTAAGAAAATTCATCAGAAAAAAGGGACAAAAGTATCTACAGGACCAGCATAATAAATGGCAAGAGACCAACATTAACACAAACCACTGTGATATTTCAAATCACAAGGGAGAGAGAGAAGATATTAAAGGTTTCCAGAAGAAGAGGAAAAAACAAAGTACATCAAAACAAAAAATGTAGGAGAATCAGAATGTGTAATTTTTTCCTCACACACTATCCTTAGAACCTAATCCCCATATAGATTACGACTCCATTGTCCAATTCATGTTATCTGACTTCAATACAATAAAACTTAAAAGTAAAAACAACAATAGAACCTCTCATAAATTAACCACTTGGAAATAAAAGAAAAAGTTTTCCACAAATACCTCCTGGGTCAAAGAATAAATTAAACCTGGGATTAAAGAATATCTGGAATATAAGATATGAGAATGAAAATACTAAATATTGATGCTGAGAAATACAGCTTAGAGGAAAATTTTACTCTTAAAATACTTATATAATCAATCAAGTGTAACCAGTTGGTTGAACAAACAGGATTCATTTAATTAGAAAATATCTTTATTTTTGACAGTCCCTTTAATCTACATTTTTGGGTTAGTCTTCCCCTGATACCCAATGAATACTTAAAGATACTCATTATTTTTCTAACTCTCAGGCAGTTAAAATTGTATATAACCACTTCAGTGCACAAACATAGTCTTAAGTAATTGTGTTTCTGTCGCCTCCCTTATCACACACCCCCAGCCCAATTTGTTTTGAAGCTGAGGGAATGGAGGAGAAAGAAGAGGGTACTGGAAACTCTGACTTGACTAGCACTATCTAAGATGGCTTCACATGCTTTCTACCTGGAATGTGGTTAAAGTGAACTCTTTGCCTTAAAAGTACTTTTCTAATTTCTTAAGAGGTTCTTCTGCTGAGTCCCTGGGCTACAACTCTTGTTTCTTGAGCAAAGCATCTTCTTTGTTCACCCTCCTTGGCTCTCTCTCAGCTTCATCTGATGAAAATGTTATGACTTCTAGTGCAGTCATCTGCTCTGTTGCCACAGGCTGCTTTAATTTTTTCAGGGGTGGGTCAGTTACAGTTCTCTGTGCCCCCAACTGCAGAGAACCCACAAACTTCCCTTTGACCTGTTCACTAGCTTGGGCTCAGGAGATTGCATTGTCTATGCCACCTCCTTGGAGTGGGGTCTGACTTAAAGCATAGATCTCTCCAAATAGATGTTCTTCCAAAGCGTATTCTAAGTCTCTCACTCAATTGTAATACATCTTTATTGTGGTCATCCATGTAACAGTTCTTGACCACTTTGTTTAAATATTCTTCATGGTGCTTCATCTCTCATCTCACTTTCATATTTGATAAGTGGAATGGCTTGTTTACTCACCCAAACCCTGCAATTTAGGAGCATGTTACTCAAGGAAGAATTAAAACAAATTAGTTAAGCATCCAATTTAACAACTTAGGAAAGATCAGTTAAATAAATCCAAGGAAATTAGAAAAAAAAGATATTAATGAATTAGAACACAAAAATGGTAGAGCTGATAAATTTAAGTAGTTTATGTGGGGGAACACATGATAAAATTGATAAATCTCAGTTGCACTACAGACTACATTAGAAACAATTAAGAGAAAATACCACAGATCCAAAAGAAATGAGAAAAATAAATTTTGCAAAAAATTAAGTGGAAATAATGTGAAAAGATTAGTGAAATAAGATATTTTCCAGGAATTATAAATGATCAAAATCAACTCCATAAGAGATGGAAAACCTAAATAGACTAAAAGCAATGAAGAAACTGAGAAAGTTTGTAAAAAAGAAAACCTTCTACAAAAGCATCAGATCCAGATGGTCTCGAAGGATAATTCTTTCAAATATTCAAGTAATAGATGAAATTTAAACCCTCCAGAACATAGAGAAATAAGGATGGCTTCCAAATTATTTTTATAAAACGAGTATAACACAGATACCAAATTTTGACAAAGTACAAAAATAGAAAAATTTAGAGCAATCTCCCTTAGGACAAACATGAAAAAACTTAAAAAAAAAAACGACAGGAATTTCCACAGCCTATTAAAAGAATAAAATACCACCTTCAAGTCAAATTCTTCCTCCAATTCAAAGGCTTTTCAAAATTATGGAACCTATTATAATATAGTCTATTAATGTATCAAAAGGAAAAACATCAGAGGAGCAACTCAGTAGATACCAAAAGTAATTTTAACCATTCATTCTTAATTAAAATTAACTAACTAACCTCACTCAATGGGAATAGATAGTGCACTCCTCAGTGTCCTTCCACCCCTCCCTCATTGCAAGTAGCTAAGGATTTGAGTTGCACTGTCTGGCACCCTGCTCTAAGGGAGGCTGCTTAGCCCCATGTTGGTCAGTAGACTTCTATCACAACAAAGAATAGTTTAAGGAAAGACAAATCATTTTCCTGACCACAATGATTGCTTCGAATGTGAATAGTCTTAGGATGGTCTAACCCAAGTAAACCCCAGGACTTTTTCCTTCTTTCCTTCCTTCCTTTCTGCCTTCTTTCCTTTCCTTTCCTCCCTCCCTCCTTTCTTTTCTTTCTCTTCTTTCTTTTCTTTTCTTTCTTTCTTTCTTTCTCTCTCTCTCTCTCTCTCTCTTTCTTTCTTTCTTTCTATGGTCTGCAACTGCCAGATCTAGAACTAGGCAGTTATTTTTTTCCAAGAGGAAAGCCAACCAGACAACAAAGCCTGCATGCAGAGGAGGGTAGAGCTCAGAGAGTCACAGAGAAATGACAGTGGAACCCTGACCAAATTGCACCTGAAGCTTATACTATTATCAGGCTACTTTTACACAAGCTGATAAATTCTCTTTATTGTTTAAAACAATTTGAATGAGCTTTCTATGACTTGCAACGGAAAACACTAAGTGATTCAGATTGAAATTTTCTTAGCATAATTAAAAAAGTTGAACTCGAATCAAACTAATGGTGAAAAACTAGAAGTGTTCTCGTTAAATCCAGGGCATACAAAATGAAAATAGTACCTGCAAAAGAAACAGTACCTGGGAAAAATCCTGTGTTTCTGGGAGTATGAGGTCAAGGAGAGGTAGAATAAAGATGAAGTCGAAAGGGCATGACTGCCCTGGGGACTTTGAAATAAAGAGAAAAGAGAAGACAGATACCTTGAGGTGGTTTGCACAAAATCAGCTCTAGGGTCAGAAGATCCAGCTACTGTTTCTTAGACAAATGGTTCTCAACTCAGCATGATCTTCTCTCCCAGGGGACATTGGGCAATGTTCAAAGACATCTATGGTTGTCACAATTGGGGGGAGGTGTTATTGACATCTAGTGGGTGGAGGTCAGGGATGCTCCTAAACATCTTACAATATACAGGGTCCCCTCTCACTTCCCCTGCAAGGAGCTAACCAGCAGAGACATCAGTAGTGCAGAGGTTGAGAACCCTTGCTCTCTCAGTCTCACCGGTTTAGGTCCACATTCCTCCTGTGACCTTGTGGGTGACCTCACTGTGTAGTTAGCATTGTTCTCACAGCACAAGTCAATGAGATCAGACAAGAAACAAAAATACTCCACAGAAGGAGGCCAACTGTCACTCACAAATGATATGACTACATACCTGCTGATTCTAAGCTGGCTGACTGAAAAACTGTTAGAAGCAATAGGAGAGTTAAGTGGTGGATTCCAACTTTAAATATTTAAGACCCACAGTTTTGCTCTATGCTAAAAATAGCCCATTGGAAAATGTTATGGGAAACATAAAAAAGTGCAAAACCTTTGAGTATAAATTTACCCTGACCTGATCTGTATCCTTATGAAGACTTCTAACCCCCCCATTGAGAGACATACAGAAGGCTGTCTGAAATGAGAAGCCAGTCCTGTGTCATAGAGAGTAGCATGATCTCAACATAAATTGATAAATAAAATGCCAATGAAAAATTTGCAGGATTTAAAAAAAATCTCATGCAATAAAACTAAAGTTTATCTTGGAAAAAATCTGCAAAAATAACTGGGAAATTCTGAGAAAAAAAGACTACTGAAGTAGGACCACTCTAATCAGATACTAAAACACCTGAAACTCAGTAATTAAATCAGTTTGATACTGGAGAAGGAGTAGGCAGGTGGATGAAAACAATAGAGAATCCATAAATAGACCCCAGTACACCAGAGAATTTGCTTTATATTAAAGGTGGAATTTCATGGGATAATTCTCTTACTATCCAGAAAAAAGAGCCTTCTCAATCCTGTCTGTGATTTACATTTCCAACAAAGGATCCATTTTCAGAATATATAAATAACTCCTACACATCAATTAGAAAATGAAAATTTAAAAAAATGGGCATAATGAACCCCCCACTTGACAAAAGAGGCTGTCTACATGACCAATAAGCACTTGAAAAGGAGCTCAACCTTAGTAGTCAGGGAAATGTAAATTAAAACCACAGAGATGCCACTACCTATCCACCAGTGAGACTAAAATTTAAGTGACTGACAATACAAAGTGTTGGTGAAGACACGGAGTGACTGAAACTTATTCTTTGCTGGGAAATGTAAACTTGTACAGCCACTCTGGAAGGCTACTTTCCAAACTGTTTGGAAAAGTAAATTTAAACATAGTGCACACACCATGACACAGATATTCCACTCCTAGATGTGTAACCAACTTAAACAACTCAAATGTCCATCAACCGTGAAAAGGTTAGAATAATTTTGTGATGTCCAGACGATGGAAGATATAGCAATGGAAATGAATGAACTCTAACCACATGTACCAAAAGAAATGTTGAGCTGAAGAGTGCATCGTGAATGACTGCATTTACAGAGTGTTAAAATACAGAAAGAACTATTCCACGATGACAGGTGTTAGGTTACCTTCGGGGAAAAGGAGGATGTTAATGGGAAAAAACATGAGGGATTGCTGGCAACGTTCTATTTTTAATTAATTAATTGATTGATTAATTGATTAATTTTTCATGGTGACATTGGTTAACAAAATCCAATAAGTTTCAGGTGTACAATTCAACAGTAAGACGCATAAAAATTTACAATGCGTGTTCATCTCCCATAGTTAGATTACTACCGGTCACCACATTTTTGACTCCCTTTACCCCATCTACCTATTTCTCCGCACCCTCT
>NW_011888831.1:1361406-1366104 GCF_000151845.1 Pteropus vampyrus
TTTATATTCGTGGTCCTTTCTGCTTTTTTTCTGCAGTTGATCTCTAGTTTCAAAGCATTATGATTAAAGCATTATGATCAGTTTGGTATGATTTCAACCCTCTTATATTTGTTGAGGGTATCTCTCTGTCCCAGTTTGGTATGATTTCAACCCTCTTATATTTGTTGAGGGTATCTCTCTGTCCCAGTATGTGGTCGATCCTTGAGAATGTTCTATGTGCACTAGAGAAGAATGTATAAATAGCTGTTTTGGGATAGAAGGCTCTGTAAATGTCAATTATGAGCAGTTGGTCTAATGTGTCATTTAAGGATGTTATTTCCTTGTTGATTTTCTGTTTGGATGATCTGTCCATATCTGACAGTGGGATATTTAGGTCCCCTACTACAATAATGTTTTGGTCTGTTTCTCCCTTTAGTTCTGTTAGTAATTGCTTTACATATTTTGGGGCTCCCTGATTGGGAGCATAGATCTTAATAAGTGTTATGTCTTCTTGGTGCATGATTCCCTTTATCATTATGACATGTCCCTCTGTATCTTTCTTTACCTTTTTAATTCTGAAGTCTATTTCATTTGATATTAGTACCGCTACTCCCACTTTTCTCTGAATGCCATTTGCTTGAAATATAATTTTCCACCCTTTCACTTTGAGTCAATCTCCTCGGTCTGCTCATCTTTGGAGCTGAGTTGTGTCTCCTGGAGGCAGCATATGCTTGGGTTTTGTTTTTTGATCCATTCTACAACTCTGTGCCTTTTTATTGGTGAGTTCAGTTCAATTACATTTAGGGTGATTATTGAAATATGAGATCTTCTTATAGCCATTTTATCTTTTGTTTTCTGGTAGCTTGGTGTTTCTATTGCTTCCTTGTCCTTGTGTTTCTGTTTTCTTTATTTTGGTTGGCTTTTGTGAGTTTTGCCTCTGGTTCTTTTTGTTTTATGTTATATACTTCAGTTCTGAATCTTTGTTTTGTGGTTACCATAACGAATATGTAAAGGATAGTAATATATATACAGTTGTCTCATTTTCTTCTGCGTGTCCATTCCCCGTTGCAAATTTAGATCTTTGAATCCTCCCCTTTTCAGTCATTGTTGTCTCAGTTTGTCCCTATGTAAGCTCATTACTATCTGCTATAGCAATTCTCTTCTTAATGTTTAAGCTTATAATGCCCTGTTCTTAGTAAGGTTTGCATTCCTTTCCTTCTATTTTCCTGATAGTCATCTTACTCCTAATGATGTACTTTTTTGTCTTTTTGTTTTAGCTGAGCTGACCACTTTCAGTATTTCCTGTAGTGCCAGCCTCGTAATGGAGAATCCCCTCAGTTTTTTGTATGACTGGAAAGATCTTTATTTCTCCTTCATATCTAAAGGAGAGCTTAGATGGATACGTTGTTCTTGGCTGGTAGTTCCTTTCATTTAATGGTTTGAATATTTGATTCCACTCCTTACTGGCTTGTAAAGTTTGTGCTGAGAAGTCCGACGATAATCTTATGGTTTTTCCTTTATAAGTTAGCATTTTCTTTTCCCTGGCTGCCCTGAGAATTCTGTCTTTGTTGTTGATTTTTGATAACTTTAATACAATGTGTCTTGGTGAAGGCCTTTTCAGGTTGAGGTAATTGGGTGTTCTGTCGACTTCTTGAATTCTAAGCTCCAGCTCATTCCTTAGATTTTGGAAATTCTCATTAACTATTTGTCTGAAAATGCTTTCTAGTCCTGGCTCCTTTTCTTTGCCTTTGATAATGCCTATTATTCTTATGTTTCTTCTGCTGATGGTATCAGATAGTTCTTGTATTTTTTTTCATTATTTTTGATTCTTCGGTTTCTCTCTTCTTCCTTCTGATTTATTTCTAGATTTCTGTCTTTGATGTCATAGATCCTTTCCTCCATTTGGTCGACTCTATTTCCCAAGCTTGCTATTTCATTTTCAACTCTTGCAGTGTGTGTGTGTGTGTGTGTGTGTGTGTGTGTGCGCGTTTATCTCCAGAAGATCTATTCTGTTCTTCTTGAGGGTTTCAATCTCCTTGGTCTGCTCATCTAGTTGTTTTTTCAATTCCTGAAATTGTTGATATGACTTGTTTTGAAACTCACTGAGTTTTTTTCAGAAGTACCATCCTGAAGTCTCTGTCATGGAAGTTGCATATTTCTAAGTCTGTAAGCTTATTTTCTGGATATTTTTCTGTTTCTTTCTGAGATACCTTGTCACCTTGGTTGTTCATGGTGTTTAATGGACTACTTCTCTGCCTGGGTATTAATGGAAGTGTATTCTGATTTTTCCCAGAAAGAAGATTTATTATATAAAGGTCTCTCTTTAGTCTGCTGCAAAGAGGGTGCTTTTCTTTTGTTCTCCAGTAGGTGGCATCTAAGCCTCTTGTATCCCTACTTTATATATAAAGCCTTAATAATGCCTTTTTATTTTCTTGTAGATATTTAATTACACTTGCTACCTTCAGTCTCAATCCCGGTCAGTGTTAGTGACAGTTTTATTAGCGTTTGCAAACGCTAATAAAACCCCTGGGGCTTTCCGGTGTTCAGTCTTGGAGGACATGGAGGGAGGTGCCTTCTGGGTTGAGGGTTAGGGGCTGCGGCTCAGCCTTGGTTTTGCAGTTGTGGCTGGTAACAATCAACTGTTTCTCTGCTGTCCTGCTTCTCTGCTTTCTGCCTTGATGACTGAACCCTGCCACCAGCTGTGTGGAACTCACAACTCTCCCAGATAGGGCTGTTCAGGAACTCGCCTCACCTTTTCCCCTTCTACTCCTCCTACAGGGAGCTCCATTGGCTGTGTGCGGCAGTTTCTTTATTTCTCCCAGTGCACCGCCTGACACCTGGGGTTCTGACCTTGGGTAGCTTTTACATGCAGATCTCATTCTCAGACGTCCTGGTGTGTAGTCTGGGTGTTTTTGTTGAGTTTTAGATGTTCAGCTTATTGATGTTTCAAGGGGAGAGACCTGGGGATGTCTCACTTCATCATGTTTCTGCAAGTCCGCAATGTTCTATTTTTTGATGCGTCTATGTTCCCATAGTGAAAATTATTACATATGTGGGCATGTAGGGGAGGAAAACATTTTTCTTGGTCCTCTTAGAGTCCCTGGCTTGGTCTGAAAAATTACACTGACAAAGACCAATTATCAGAAGAAATGCATAAAAATTTATTTTTATAAGTTTTATGTGACACTAGAAGATTCATGAGGAAATGAAGACCCCCCAAAACAGACCTGAATGTTTTATTTTTGGTGTGATGAAGAGTGGACAGTGGTGGAAGAATGTGATAGGTTTAGGAGTATGAGGTTAGTATGGTGAGCTGGGGAAACTTAGCAAGGCCTGTTTTTTTGAATTCTTCTTAGTATCCCTTTGTAAGAAGAAGGATGTTGTTGCTTTCCTCCAGGTGTAGGGAGGGCACTCCTCACGTGAGGATTTTAGGACCAGTTTCAGAGAAGAAAGATAGGGAGAGTAGATCAGAGTAACCTTTCCTCTTCTGCCATTTTCCCAAACTTCAGCTGAAAATATTCAGTATACAAAGTGACATATTTGGGGGTAGAATGTTCTGAACCCCCTCAGGTGATTTTTCACTATGTATCCTGCTCATCAATAAAAAGATTAAAAAGAAGTGCAGAAACATATAGCTTATTGTAAACTAGCCGACGAAGACCCTGTGCTGTGCTGAAGGCGATTTTCAACAGGGTGTCTGTCAGTCTAGTCTCCCCATCAATCCACAGAGTGAATAATGCCAACCTCAGATGGTTTTTATGAGAGTTAAATGAGACGATGGATATGGAAATGTTTTGTAATCTGTAAACATTGTCTTAATTTTTACCATTACCCTGTGTTTCAACTGATAAGAAGGGCACACACAAAATTATTACAACCAGTGCTCTCTGGGCCCACATGACCTCTTGTTCAGTTATTTTATGGAGAATTCTTTCTTTATCATTTAAATATGCCTCAGCTTTCCTCTCTCTACTGCCTCACTGCCCCACTCCCGAGATTAATTCTTCCCTTAAACAATGGAAGATGGATGGCCTTCATGTTTCTTCAGCTGATTAAAATCCTTTCCTCTCTGTTGAGAATCCACTCATGTGGAAACTGAACGCCAGCCTTAGAATTAGCTTCGTGCACTGGAATTGCAGCCTGTGATGTCTAAACATTCTTCTTCCTTCCTGGTAGCCTTTCACAGACCACACAGTTGCCCCTCTCTGGGCACAGGTGGGGAAGGCCAGCTGAGCCCCACAGCCTCCTTTGAGGAGAACTGGCTGGATGCTGTGAATGTGGCCACATCTGCATGGCATGCTGACTGTGGGTGTTAATACACAATTATCATAGCAACAGGAGCTACCATTTATTGTGTGTATCATCTCACTGGGTCCTCACAACAACCTTGGGGATGGTGGATAACACAATCCCTATTATATGGATGTGGAAACAGGTTTAGAGGCAAGGAGTGAATAAACCAAAAATAGTATTTGAACCTAAGTTTGCTTGACTCTAGAACCCATGCTGGCTTAGTTATTCAACAAATATCTATGAAGTGCCTACTATGTGCCAGGTACTTGAATATGTCAGTGAAAAAGCTTCCTGCTCTCACGGGCTTAAATTCTTTTTTTTTTTTTTTTAAGTTTATTGGGGGTAACATTGGTTAATACAATTATATAATTTTCAAGTGTACATTATAATTTGACATAATCTATATAGAACATAATCTATGTTCTA
>NW_011888831.1:1367584-1369680 GCF_000151845.1 Pteropus vampyrus
GCGGTGGCCAGCATCATCCCGGGGGGCCGGCTGCTGCAGTGAGTTCTGGGGTAGGGAGGATGTTGGGGACTGTGGAGGAAAGGCACTTTGGGGAGAGCCCTGGGCCCTGGGTAGCCATCTCTGAAGAATGAATGAGGGAGGGCCATCTGCCTACTCTTTCCTCTCCTTCTTAGCTTCCTTGCCCTCTCCTCCTCCAGGGGCTGGGGGAGAGGACGTGGTCTGATTGGGATGGATGTGAGAAGGCAATTATATCCTTTTGCAGCCTAAGTCAGAGCATCTAAGGGTCTGGAAGACTTCTCATGCTGTCTCCTCCCTCAACACAGCCTCCTTCTGTCTCCAAGTCTCTGAGTTCCTGCCCTTTCTGAAACCCATGACCCCTACCTTCACCCAAAGCCCCTCACCTGGCTTTGCCAAACCGACTTCCCTAAAAGGAGGGCAACTGGGTCTTCTACATGTGTACAGAACAAAGATCCTTTGGTACTCCCTTTTCACTGACCAGCAGCTCCTGTCAACGCCTGACAAATGATGGCAGGCACTGTGGGTGACAGAGATGGATGAGAATCCCTGCGCACAGCCCCTGTACACACTGCCCCTTTCAGTATCCCTCCCCTTGGGATCAGGCTAATCAGATGGCCATTTATGGAGCCATTACTCAGTCATTTAGTTGTTCTGGGAGGGGAGTGTGAGGTTTCAGGAAGAAGACAATTAGGACCACTTCTTGATGTCTGCCATAGGGAGCAACAAGAGTTCCATCAGGTGGTGATGATGATGACAATCCACAGGTTCCAATTAGGTTGGAGGCCTACTGGCTCCCCTCCAGGGCAGGGCCTGTGCTGACCCCATACATATCTAGCCCTGCCGAAACCAGACATGAAACCAGACATGAAACCAGACCTCATGCGTGGCACATGTGGGCTTTCTGTGCTCCAGTGTGCCAGCCCCAGAGAAAGAGGACCTGGATGCTTTTTTGGTCACCTGCTGCCTTTGTTTTAAATTGGAGATCCAAGTCCAGCACGGCATTTGTTTTTCAGGCAATTTCCAGGGAAGAGATTCTTTTAGTTTTTGTGGTAGTATATTCTCCATCCCGAGGCCTGTTATTGTACAATAAAACGAGAAGGCTTGGAATCAATACAGAAACATAAAAAAAAATGCTCTGAATCATTTTCATAACCAGTTTTCAGCTGAGAAACATTTTCTTTTCTATTCTGAAATGGAGGGAGCAATTTTCAGGCCTGGGCACTGGGACTACAGCTCTTTGCTACTTATAGGTAAATATCACCCAGAGGACAGGCCACAACAGACTGGGCTGTGATGAGCTGAACTTGGCTATGATAATAATGGTATATGTTATACCTGCTTGCAAGCATCCATCATGTGCCATCTCTGTGCTGGGCACTTTCATGTTGGATAGGTTATATTTTGGAACAAATCATCTGCTCCAGCCCCTTCAACATATAAGAATTTCCTTTACACCATTCCCAATAGATGAGCCTAGAAGCTTCTCTTAAACACTTGCAGTGAGAGCAACTCACTAACTCCAAAAGCCCATGCCATTTTCTTTCATAGCTGTAAGTATTAAATACACTTCTGACTTCTAATCATGGTATTGGAATGAACATGTTCTAGAGCCCTCCTGCTCCACTTCTTAAAACATGCAAAAATACAAATATAAATGCCATGCAGATACAAATAGAATTGTTTTGTTTTTGATATGACTAGTCATATTAAAAAACAAAATAATAATTCCTATAGGTTAGAAATGAAATGCAAATACTGTGTGCAGAGGCTGGAACTATGAGACCTCAGAGCACTGAAACTGAATACAGCCTGTGTGCCAGGAATTTACACATCGGGAAACAGAAGAATGGGACCTAGAATCAAGAAAAAAAATCCAATTAATAAAAGCTTGTTCTGAGATGGCCTAGATATTATATAAGCTGGAAAAATCATTAAGGCACTTATATAAATATGTTCAAAAGACTAAAGGAAAATGCAGTGTTAATGAGTCAACAGATAGAAAATCTCAGCAGAGAAATGAAAACTAAGACTGACCAAATGGAAAAATTCTAGAACTGAAAATTATAATACTTGAAATA
>NW_011888831.1:1369730-1372164 GCF_000151845.1 Pteropus vampyrus
TGGAAACAGGTTTAGAGGCAAGGAGTGAATAAACCAAAAATAGTATTTGAACCTAAGTTTGCTTGACTCTAGAACCCATGCTGGCTTAGTTATTCAACAAATATCTATGAAGTGCCTACTATGTGCCAGGTACTTGAATATGTCAGTGAAAAAGCTTCCTGCTCTCACGGGCTTAAATTCTTTTTTTTTTTTTTTTAAGTTTATTGGGGGTAACATTGGTTAATACAATTATATAATTTTCAAGTGTACATTATAATTTGACATAATCTATATAGAACATAATCTATGTTCTATTGTGTGATTACCACCCAGAGTCCAGTTTCCTTCAGCTACCATATACTTGATTCCCTTTACCCACTTCACCATCCCCCAAACTCCAGTGGGACTCAAGAAAGACTGGAGAGACATCTGGCATCTGACCCTCCCTGGCAAGGAGAAAGGCATGAAGTCAACCTGGATGTTCTGAATTGCTTGGGGTCAAGGTGGGGCAGAAGTGGGAGGCACTGAAGGGGGAATTACAAACTGTAACTGAGGGGCAGTGACCAAATCTGGATGAGAAGCATATCCAGAATAGATTTTCCATGAAGTGATCTGAAGAGTCCTTTGTGACTCAGGTATCTCTGGGAATATTGGGAAGTACTCGTTGGAAGGGATGACACAGGACTGAACCAGAGCCTATGGATTCTGACTTCAGGGCCACTGGTCAGGTCTGCTGTCTCTTTTAGGTGGGCTGATGTTTTTTCACTTTAATTGGGAATATCAATAAACAGCTATAAAATTTGTTTCTGTGACAGGGGACAGAAAGGAAGAAGGGAGAGGAAGAGATCGTATTGCTAGCACTCCTGACTTTTAGCATGTGGAATGTGGGACAAGAACTTCCAGGTTCTTAAAATGTTTACATTTGAATCCACCTCCCCCCGCCCCCACCACTACCCCCATCATAAGAAACGTGCTTCTCAGAATTGTCCACTTTCTCATTTAGGCTCCCTGGGTCCAAAGCAGGTTTTGAGAGGACAATAGGAAGACACAGAATTCTGTCCACAATCAGGATCAGGGCTCATCTGTGCCCAAGGTCAGATGTCAATCTAAGGTCAGGACTGGGAACAAGGTTGGAGCTCAGTCTATAAGGGGCCAAGGTCCTGGCCTATGGCAGGGTTGGAGCTCTGTCAGTGTTGGGATATGACTTGTCAGCTTCCAGAGGACATTCATTTCCTATGTGTAGCTCAGAGACTCATGGATTCAGCCAGTCTGCTGCCTCTTTTTGTCTCTGGGTTAGCCTCTAAGCAAACCACATCGTGACTTGACCACGAGTGACCCAGTCTGCTAGACCCCGGACCACTTTCCTGGAGGAAAACTGGTTTCCAGACTGAAACACACCTGCTTCTGGTCATTTCCACACTCGTGGGGAGAGGGGAGGGACTCTGCTTGTCCTCTGAAAGGGCAGCACTGTGCCTGGCAAGTTCATAGGTGAGCTCCCTAGATTTTGAGAACAGATGCATGGGGGTAGGGTTATTATCCCCATTTTATGAGCAAGGAAAATTGAGGCTCAGTTATTCTCTACAATCAGGGGTCTGTGTATCTCCATGATTTTGAGGTTGTTTTTACCTCTTTACTTCTGGATCCTGCCCCATCCTGTCAGCATTGCTCAGACAAAAAGGCAAACCTAGGTGATCAGGAGACATTTCTTCTTTTACTTGAGTGATCCAAGGAAGGAGGCAGCTAATTAGGCCTGATCTTGTCTCTGCTCAGCCTAGGTCAGCCTGAAAGTCCTTTCTTCAAGAGGATTCAGTATTGAGTAAAATAAGGTGCAGAGCAGGTTTCCTGCCTCTGCAGAAAGACCTCAGGTGGCTCATGCCAGAAGGGGTTGGGGCAGGGGCTAGGGAGCAGGCTTTGCTGATTTCCAGAGGGACAACTCTTGGTGAAAGCAGCAAATCAAATCGCTGCACCCTGGGGCGGTGGCCAGCATCATCCCGGGGGGCCGGCTGCTGCAGTGAGTTCTGGGGTAGGGAGGATGTTGGGGACTGTGGAGGAAAGGCACTTTGGGGAGAGCCCTGGGCCCTGGGTAGCCATCTCTGAAGAATGAATGAGGGAGGGCCATCTGCCTACTCTTTCCTCTCCTTCTTAGCTTCCTTGCCCTCTCCTCCTCCAGGGGCTGGGGGAGAGGACGTGGTCTGATTGGGATGGATGTGAGAAGGCAATTATATCCTTTTGCAGCCTAAGTCAGAGCATCTAAGGGTCTGGAAGACTTCTCATGCTGTCTCCTCCCTCAACACAGCCTCCTTCTGTCTCCAAGTCTCTGAGTTCCTGCCCTTTCTGAAACCCATGACCCCTACCTTCACCCAAAGCCCCTCACCTGGCTTTGCCAAACCGACTTCCCTAAAAGGAGGGCAACTGGGTCTTCTACATGTGTACAGAACAAAGATCCTTTGGTACT
>NW_011888831.1:1374314-1378482 GCF_000151845.1 Pteropus vampyrus
GAATGGAAGGTGTTTGTATAGTAATATAAGTATACTGTCATAAGGTTATTATTTTGTGAAGTGAGAAATAAGAGAGGAAGAAGTGTGAAGGATTGTGTGGGAGGAGGAAGGTAGTTCAGAATGGACTAAGGATGCCCTATTGTTAGCCCTACAGAACTACTAAAACAAATAATAAAAAGATGTATAGCTAAAAAGACAATAGACACAATAAAACTGAATAGTAAGAAATATTTGATTAACCTAAAAAAGGCAGTGAAGGAAAAAATGAGGAACAAAGAAGAAAAAGGGATAAATAGAAAAGAAATGGTAGACTTAAATGCAACTACATCAATAATTACATTAAATGTAAGTGGGCTAAACAGCAAAGTCACAGGATATAAGAGCGAACAAACAAAAATCCATTGTATTACTATATACTGGCATGAACAGTTGGAAAATAAAATTTTAAAAATGCCATTTCAATAGAATCAAGAAAGATAAAATACTTAGGAATAAATTTAACAAAGGATATATAAGACCTGTACAATTCTGAATTTAAAGATAATCTAAATAAATGGAGTTTTTCTATCCACAAACATGGAGAGATACACCATGTTTGTGGACAGAAAAACTCAGTTTTATTAAGGTGTTCATTCTTTCTAAATTTATCTATAGACTGTGACCTCAGTGTGACCTCAATTACCATCTCATCTCGGCTGGCCTTTTTTGCGGGGTAGAAATCCAAAAGCTGATTTGAAAATCTATGTGGGAATATAAAGAATCTAGAATACTAAAACAATTTTGAAAAAGAAGAACAAAGTTGAAGGACTTATACTCCCTAATTTTTAGGTCTATGAGCTGCAGTAATCAAGATAGTGTAATACTTGTGTAAAGATAGACTAAAGATCAATGGAATAGAATGGAGAGTTCAGAATATATCCGTGTATATACAATCAATTGATTTTCAACAAGGGCTCCAAGATAATCCAGGGAAGGGAAAATCTTTTCAACAAACGATTCAGGGACTACTGGATATTTGTATGGAAAGAAATGAGTCTCAATCCCCATCTCACACAATACACAAAAATTATAGCCATGAACATCAAAGCTAAATCTATAAAATTCTAGAAGAAAACATAAGAGAAAATTTTCATGAGGTTAGGGTAAGCACAGATTTCTTAGATAAGACACAGAAAGTGTGAATCACCAAAGGAAAAAAAAATCAATAAACTGGACTTCATCTAAAGTAAAGTTTCTCTTATTCTAATTACATCATTAATACATGTGACAAAAGATTTGTAACCAAATATATAAAGAACACCTACAACTCAATAAGAAAAATAACACAATTTTAAAAAATGGGCAAACGACACAAATAAAGCCCATATCCTAATTAGTCTTAGTCTTCTAATCCACTAGTCCCCACATTTTGATACCAGGGACTGGTGCTCCTATGAGAATCTAATGCCTGATGATCTGAGGTAGAGCTGAGGTGGTGATGCTAGCACTGGGGAGTGGATGCAAATACAAATGAAGCTTTGCTTGCTTCCTGGCTGCTCACATTCTGCTGTGTGACTTGGTTCCTAACAGGCCATGGACCAGTACCAGTCCATGGCCTGGGAGTTGGAGACCCCTACTCTAATCACACCCAGGGCAGAAAAAAGTAGAGGCATATAAAAGAGCACTGGATTGGGAGTTAGGAGACCCAGCTTTCATCTCTAGCTCAGCTGCTGACTTGCTATGTAACCCTGGGAAACCCCTTCACACTCTGTGCATAGATGTTATATCTATAAAAATAGGGATAACATTATTATTGCCTTTTAAGAATTTTAAATAGAATATCTAAAGGAGTTCTAGAAAGTACCAGGACTTGTTTAGATGAGAGGCATGTTGGTCTCATTTTTGACTTTTTAGAGATTATAGATGGTTGTTACAATAGAGACACCCCATCTAAATGATCAGATATACTTATCTGGTTATCTGAACAGTTTACCACTCAGATCCCTGTACACACATAGGCACGAACATATAGAACATGAAGCCCATGGGCATTATGGTCACACATTCATCCATGCGAACACAGCCCATGTAGACATGCACATATATGCACACACAGAGAGACACAGATGCACATGTACATACATGTTCACATGGACACATACTTTGTTTTCCCAGAGCCTGTATTCAATGTGCACAGAGATGCAGACAGACACGCTCAGTGTCACAAAGTCAGGAACACGTAAAGGCATGTGGAGGTGGAGGTGCATGCTCAAACATTCAGAACTGGTGGACATAAAGGCTTTGGCCAAAGAAAGAGGTTGGAATTGGAGGCAGAGGGAGGAGGGATGGGTATACACTGAGGAGAGTGGGCAGGGGTAGACTTCCCTGACTGAGGTCCTTGAGGGAAGCCTGCAGGTTGTGGTGAAGCCAACAGCAGATGGTACCCATCTTTAAAGAGGAGGACCTGAGGGATACCCAGGGCAGGCAGTCCTTGGCTGTGGATCCTGGAGGAGGAATAGAAGACTTCTGTGCTGTTCTGCTCACAGAGCCATGCCCTCAGCCACTCCCAGAAAACCAAGTGGCAGACAATGGCTGGAACCTAGGGCTGGGTGGTCATGGGCTAGGCCTCACTGGTTACCACTGGAGTGAATAACTTATTTCTAGAATCTGTGTGAGAATTTTCCAGTGAGTACACCTGAGTGCAGAGTGGTCGAAGGAGACCTTCTTTCATCAATTCACCTTTAAATTACTAGTGGCCCCCAAATCAAGTATAATCCTCTAATCCCATGCTGGGACAGAATAAAGAAGCCAGTATATAAAAGAGCACTGTACAGGGGGGTCAGGAGCTAGCAGATAGTGGGGTGAGGAGGGCTATGGGCTGAGATGAGCAGCATCTTAGAGTCAGAAGGTCCAATTCAGATACTTGACAGAGGGGGAACTAAGGCCCAAAGCCTGGGAGAGAACATTCTTTGGTTATAGCTGCTCTGTTCATCCAAGAGAATTTCAGAGGAAGGCCAGGGCATCTTGAAGTCTCACTCTCAAGGCTGGATCTAGACATCCTCCTGGATCTTGTCATCTCCTGTGGAATCGCCCTCCTGGTCTCTCCCACAGAACTGCCCCATGGGTTGGACCAACAGTTCTCTAAAGAGCTCCACAACTGAGACCTAGCTTGGGCCCATTTGCATTCAGCTCAGAGGCTAGGCAGGAAGGAGAAGAAAATCAGGGTGATGGAAGGAAAACCTCTTAACAGGGCTGGGAGGAAAGGAATGAGAAAGAGGAGGAAGAAAGAGGGGTACAGATGTTACTCCCAGCTGTTTGCCTGTGGGTAAAGCAGCAAATTACACACACTGTAATAAGGCCATTAATGGAGAGGCTACTCAGAGCCAGTCACTTTACATCCAAAGCTCACTTAACCCTCAGAACACCCATCCAGGCTGACTGTGTTTCCTTATTTTACAGATCGGGATGCTGGGGGCTCAGAGAATTTAGAGAACTTCCTCAAGTTTACCTGGATAGTGAGAGGTGGGGCTAGGGTTTTGAATCAAAGTGAATGTAAGTCTCTAAGTACAGCAAAGAACATTCTACCTGTTAACATAGGGAAATCTGTCAGGTGGAACACTTGAGAAGCAATTGTAACTGGACTCCTTCAACCTGGCACAGCTAAGGTGTGTGTCACAAGAGGAATCTCCATTTACAGGGACTCTGCCTTCAGCCTGGAAGAGGTGGGGACCGATGAACCTGTGAGAGATCCAGGGAGGGCACTGGCTTTGAGCTGGGCAGATAGACCTGCTTAGGACAAGCTAATTACATGGTGGATCCAAAAAAAGGTCATAGCACACAGAGCAGGTAGCAAGGTGAGATAATGTGAAGTCCCTTCAATTCGACACTACAGAGGAAGCAGCCCCAAGAATCCACTTTGTGTGGGTTCTTTACATGGCTCGTCTTAAACCCTCTCTTTCGCAGCTTGCATAATCATCCCATAAAGTAGGTGTTTTCATGCCCATTGTACAGATGGAAAATTGAGGCTTAGATTAAATTCATTTGTCCTTAGTTAACCAGAGTCTGGATTCTTGTGGTTCCGGCCCCTTGTGTCTGCCCGCTGCTCACAGCAGGCTCTTTCATGCCGTTGTGGATGGGCTTCCCTGGAGCCTAGGAGACTCAAAGCCTGGCCCCCTTTATGTTTTCGTGG